>NC_142521.1:13145000-13227500 GCF_964205215.1 Stylophora pistillata | reverse complement strand
AAAAATCCACACCACTTTATTAGAGAACTGTCTGGAAATGTGCTAGACATTCAACCATGATCATCACCATAGGGTGTATGCCTTTCTCTCCTCCTTATTCTTTTCCCTACTTTGCATCGGTCAAGAAATTTAATTAATGTTAGAACTTACACTCTCAGAGGATTGACAATTAAATCTCTCAGAACCGTCTGTACTTTTTCATATTCCTCCAGATCACCATCTCTTTTTTCACGATGCAGCAAGGTGTCAAAGACACTTGAGAATGAAAACATACTGTAAAGTGTGGCATCAAGGTAACATGAGTTATGGTGCCCTTGGAGACCACGCATAGTGCCACAGTGCAATTCCTCAAGCGTTTTAGGAGGCTCGGTTATGCCTTCAATTAAAGGAGAAGGCATGCTTCCAAAATCTGAAATCAATTGATCGATCAATCAATCAATCATTTAATTCAACACATGATTTGCACTGAGAGCACAGAGTAGCCACTTTTCAATTCAATGCAACACATAAAAGTTTGCTTATTTGTCAATTGTCTTGTGCTGTCAAGTGTCAAATGTCCATATCCTAGCATTTCTATGTAGCGTTCTTTTTATTTATTTTAATTTCTATATATCACACCCCTGTGAGTGGTCTGTCTTTGTATAGATTTAAGATGTCTACAACAGACTAACGTTGAAGTTCTTCCTGACGCTGTCTTTCTCTTCTCCATAAGTTTAACAACAAACGCTAATCACCTTTCTCAGCTTCAAAACTTTTATCTTTAGATGATGTGTTGGAAAAACGTGAATCTGGCCGACAATTCTCCACTAACACAAAGAAACCTCTTCCTGCTGGGCAAGTGAAGTATCTCCTTCCATAAAATGTGCCATCAGAGCATGGAGACTGTTCCTCTTCCTTAAAGAAAACAGAAATGTTATGAATATAAATAAGTACTGTACGTAAATCATAAAAAGCAGTGCTTGACAAGCACAATAATATTATTGGTGCACTAGGACCACCCTACATAATACAGTTCTATTACTGTAAGTTCATTGTAACAGCTATAAAAAAAATTATTACAAATAATAAACACTCAGTTTTCACATCATTTCTTTAATTTTCTATTTTGAAATGGTCCAACACTTCTCCATTAACTTCACCCTTTTGTTTGTCTCTCGTTACGTGTCTCTTCCCACAATAAGCTATGTTGCACAAAGTCCTCAAGTGAGATCACACAGCAATTGACCATGAGAATTTAACCAATGCAGTGCATATGGCCCTAAAATGTCCTCTCTGGCTTAGTTCTTTTTTGAGAAAAGCAGAATGTGCCAAACAAAGCTTTGACCTTTCTTTGAAATGGATCAACACAACTAAGAAACAGGCTTTTTGTCCCTGGCTCCTTCCTCTTTTGAACAATCTTTTGAAGGAGTTGTGGACCCACGTGGACTAGTAGTCATGAGACCACTGTTTTTAGAATGAGGCTTTAAGTCAAATATTAAAGAAACACGAACCATGGTTGATCTCAAGGTACATGTACTCTAGCATTTCTATCACTGAAACAGAAGAGGGTTGCTCATTCATTAGAATAGGGGTGCTTATTACAAAAAGCCAAAATTGAGGGGGGTTATCATTGGAGAGGAGGTGCTTACTGGAAGGAGGGCACTAATCAAATCATTATGAGTTCTGATGCATTAAATACATGCTAACTTCTCTTCCTCACAACACAAATACATTTTGAGCAAACAAGTGTCGTCACTATTTTTTGGGAGTTACGTGACATTTGTAATTGACAACCTCGTTTTGAAATTATGTGAGCCTTCTCTCAAATTACATTTTTTGTGGAGAGAGATTTGTGAGTGTACACAACATTTTGTGAAGATTAAACCTTTAATTTGAGAAACTTTAGTGAGTTATTTGCTGTCTCTGGAAAGAAAAATTTTGTTTCCCACACAGTTAGATATTGGGGTACATCATGAATTAAGAGGGAAATGTAGAGAAGCTAGGGGCATCCCTAAGCAAAAGAAGGGAGTTAGAAAGTT
Source organism: Stylophora pistillata (assembly GCF_964205215.1). Lineage (NCBI taxonomy): Eukaryota > Metazoa > Cnidaria > Anthozoa > Scleractinia > Pocilloporidae > Stylophora > Stylophora pistillata. Next base: position 13,225,482 of record NC_142521.1, on the reverse strand, counting down.
GTGGTAAAAAAGAGTTTTCTTGCCATTGCTACTCATTTAGCTTATACAATTGCTGGTCCTTGACTTAGGGTGTCCTGTGCAGTTTGAAAATCTTTGGAACTTAAGTTGCTCCTTGATGCATTAGCTAACACTTTATTTGTGTCAATTTAAACTAGTCTTAAATATATTAGGTCTAGTTCTTACCAGTTCCAGACCTGCGACCAGCTTTCCTTTCATCTCTGGTAGATATCCAATCCAGCGAACAACACCATACCTGGGAAGGCCTACATTGCTCATTGGAACTTCTGCCATGGATCCCACTTCCAATCCATGGGGAATGTTTCTCATCAATTGGCTACTCTCAACTGTAGGTTAAATTTTGTTATCAACTTAGCACAGTGCAAATGAGCACATCTGTAATACTTAATTTGTGCATGTAACTAACAAGTTTCAAAATGATATACATCCAAACCAAACCTGATTGTGAATCAGCTGCTGAGTGCAACTCAGTAATTTGTGCTTCTTTCATCTCTTCAGAATCTTCAGGCAGTTTGTCTACCTCCATTTCTTCAGTTGCAACTGCAACACTATCAGCAACTTCTTTTTCTGAGAATTGATTTGTATGTCCAACTGCACCTTTCTCAAGTTGCATGGCTTCTACACTACATCCTTCTGAGAATACTGATGAAGCTGAGGGAGAAGTGAAAAACTTAAATCATCTTCATATTGAAAAAAGGGCAAGAATGAAAGGGATCACTGCTTAAGACACACATATTCATTTTAATTCAAATCAATTTGGTTACTATCCACTGAGCACTTTGCACAAGTCAGAGCGTTAACGAACATAATAATGAAGTATGTGGTTGTTGCACCATGACTTCTTTTATACATGATTGTAGCCCAGAGGTGCCCTGCATCCAACTGATAATCAGCAGATGCGAGGTTTGAATCCTCATTGGGAGAATTGCATAATTCTGAAAAATGAAAATGAGTTTCAGTTCAGTCTAACCTTGAATAACTTAATTTGGTCAAGTTAATGCTGATTATAAAGTGGGACAGATCAGTTTTGTCAGCCATACTTAATCAATATATCACAGTTATTTAATGTGTAGTTAAGAGAACGACCATGTCTTCAAACTGCAGAATGAATAAAGTAACTTATTGATAATAAGTTAAAAATTTTAAATACTGTAAAAACGTGTCATATTGGACTAGCTGATACTCTTGTCTAGCAGGAACAAAACTCACTGTTACCTTTAAGAATTATAACAAACTCACCATCTTGTCTACTTTCACTCTTGCTGAGTTCATTGTTTTTCTCAATGAGACTATAATCTGAATGCAACTTCTTTTCTCTCTCTTCAGTAAGATCCACTTGGTATAAACCAGGCTGCTTTGTAATTGGCCTAAAGGTACTGTTTGGAGGTGTGTTCTTGAAATGATTTTCTTGAAAGTTTAAATTGCTATCATTGCTAGTCCTATATTCAACGTGCATATGAACGTCATTATCCTTATCTGTCTCAACTAGGTTTGAACTTTGCGCCTCTTTTAATAACTGACGTTGCTTTTCAATGAACTCCTTTGGATCAGTTTTGCTAGATTCTCCAGCAGCTAAGATAACTTCAGTTTCTGCTGCGTCAAATGAGTTTGCTCTTCTTACTTTTTTGGAAGATTCTCTCTCTGCAAAAAATTAATGAAGCAATATGAGATATTTCAAAATTTTCACCATCTAATTTTAGAAAATCTCGTGCCAACACTATAATTGGCACTAAGAAGGTTTTGATTCCAAGTATAATACAAAATTAATGCCTGCGTAAAGATATAGAGATCACTTGAATGTCTATTCTTGTAAATTCTCTTCTCCTTCTCATTCACCTCATTGTTCTTATCATTATTTCCATCTCTCACAGACCTCATATCAAATTCCTCATGTCACCAGAATACAAAACGTTGCTACTTTTCTTTACAAATTTTGCATTGTAATTGTAAATCAGGAAACAAATTGCCTATCAGTGCTGATCGGTACTCATAGATGTAGCATGGATGTAACATACTTAATAAAATATTTGGTCTCGTGAAGTGAGGTAGACCATTTTAAGATCTATGATTTAAGGTTGTCAAATGGTGACTTAAAACAATTAAGCCATCCAAGGAACACATGCTTTGAGATCAGTAGCACGATCCAGGGTGGCAAAGCATGTTTACGAAAACCATATTGAGCAAAAAAATATATATTTCAAACAAAACACTTTAAAACTTATATATCCTGTTAGATATAGTTAACCTCTTTGTATTAAACCAAAAATCGTGGTAATAGAGGAAGAATTTATTTTTTTATGGATTTTAGTATTCAGAAAAGTGAGGCGAATTCTTGTGTAACGCGTAACATAATCTGACAAAGCATCAAACATATTCAAAAATTTCTTACTTAAAAATTTAAAATTTCAAAATAATTTTGACTTAGAAATACACTAGAAACATAGACTTTTCAATAAAATAGTTAAAATTGGAACACTGAATTGTAATATTCGCGCTACGAAACAATTTTCTCGGCGACCGAACATGTAACGCTGTTTATACAATATTGTACTATACTTCATAGTCACCAAGATTTTGTCGCAAAAAAAGCTCAAATCAGTTTAAAAAAATACATACAATAATTCTCAGATGATTTATTTTCTGTATACAAATTTTTATTCCATTTAATTCAAAGACAGCGTAAAAAATCCAAAAAGTCTGAATCGCGAACACATAAAATGCATAGAAAATTTACCTTAAAATTATTTATCCTCATCTCCAAAAAGGTCTGTGATAGCCGCGCTTAAAATGAAATTGCTCTTCAACTAGCAGATCTGTCATTCTCAAATTCTAAACTTTCTATCGGTACCAAATGTTCACGAATCTAACTCAATTTAACATCTAAATTTATGTCTTTTTTGAATCGCGAACATATTCGATCTTGGAACAGTATTGTTTGCATTGGTGTATCAGTTTACACGCGCAAAATAGTGGCAGTTTTAGAAATCTTCGCATCTAAACTTCGCTTCTTCCTCGCTTACAACAACCTTGTACATTACGTCTAGAGGGGGTATACAACAATTAATTGATATACACCCATGAACAAAGGATCGTTTGAGACTGGAAATTACTAGAGAACGTGACTTCCCTAGCGTGACTTCTTCCGTCGAGAATTTACACGCTTCGCTTGCGAAATATTCAATGGAAAACAAAAAATATTCTGCTGATCAATGGAGAAAAGAAAAAGAAGAAAAAAAGCTTAAACAACAAAGGGAATACTATGAAAGAAACAAGGAAGTTCTTGCACAAAAAGCAAGAGAAAGAATGCGCTTGCTTCGAAGCAAGAAAAAAAACGCGACAGTCGCCGCAGTGAAAACACGCACATCTGCACAAAAGGCTGATGACAAAAGAGCCAACCGTGAGCGGAATGCTGCATCAGCTATCAAGAAGAAGGTTTTGAAGCAAAGAGAAAAAGAGAGGGAAGAGAAAAAGCGACAGCAAACTCGAGAAAGGGTTCGAAAACTTCGTCAGAATAGAAAAGAGTCATCATTTGCGCAACCGGAACCGGAAGTCAACATCACCACACCGGCTTTTAGTTCAAGGATGGCAAAAAAACGTGCAAAGGACAAGGTGTCCCCTGCCTTACCTCAAACCCCCGCAAAAAAGGCTGAAATTCTTCAAAACCTTGCAAGTACTCCTCGCACAAGGAAGATTCTTGAAAAAAAGAAGTTCGTGAGACCAGTTGAGGAGCAACAAAATATCGAAGCAATGGAGTGTTTGGTAGAAGATTTGGCAGAAGGATTGTCCAAAGTCAAAAAAGCTAAGTCGACTGATGAAAGAGCAGCTTATAACTGTACGCGCTCTTTGGCTTTTGGATCTTCTGTCAAAAAAAAAAAGCACCAAACACGGATTGCCAAGATGATGGGAGTAAAAAGAAGCCAGGTGTCCAAAGCTATCAAACATAGAGAAAGAGTTTTGAAGGGTGATGAGGCCTGCTGGTTGAGCACAAAAAGAAATGTCAGGTGTGACGCGATTAAAGAAGAAGATAAGCGTGTTATCTACGATTTTTGGACCCTACAAGCAAGTCGACCCACTGGATCCAAAAGAGACAAGATGCGGCAACGAATTGGCAAAAAGGAGTATGTGGAGCACGCAAAGCATATCCTTGAAAAGACTCAAACAGAGTGTTTCAAAGAATTCCAGGAGCTACATCCCGACATAAAAGTGAAACAACGAAGATTTGAGCAGTTGAAGCCTTTCTTTGTTACTGGAGCTAGAGAGAGAGATAGACAATCTTGCTTGTGTAGGAAGCATGTAGAATGCAAAATTGTATTTGATTCTTGCATGAAATATCGAAAATCCATACAAAATAATGAAGTTCAAGCCTTTAATTTTCTCACTGAAGCTGTGGAATCCACATTGTGTGAAAAGCCAGAAGACTCCAGCTATTCCTCTCTAGACTGCCTGACAAGGAGCTGTGACAAGTGTGGGGTGAAGAACTTCAAGACAGCAGCTGAAGAAATGTCTGAAACTGAAGTCAAGTGGAAACGATATGAATACATAACGTACAAAGATAACAATGGCGAGGAAAAAAGGAAAATCCACTTGGTCCAAAAAGAAACTCCTGTCAAAGAGATGTTTGACTATTTCCAGCAACTCCTGAAAGATTATCCCTACCATTCATTTATGGCCAAATGGCAAAAAGAACAGTTTGATCATTTAATGACAAACCTGCCTCTCAACCATATCATCTGTGTGCATGATTTTTCTGAGAATTACACTTGCAGATCACAAGATGAAATTCAATCAGAGTATTTCGATCCTGTGAAAGTCAGCATTCATGTGTCAATTGTCTATCGCCATGCTGATATTGACATTGATGGCAAAGCAAGTACAGAACAAGACCCTGTCCTCATCAAAGAGCACATCTTTGCCCTTTCAGAAGACAACACTCAAGACTACCATTTTGTACACCACACCCAAGGCCTAATACTGACGTACCTTAGGAATGAGGTCAAAGTGAAAGTAGACAAAGTTCATGAATTCACTGATGGGTGTGCTGGACAATACAAATCTAAGCACACTTTTGGTGATTTGTCATGTTCTTTGTCTGACTTTGGGTGTCAGGTGGACCGGCATTTCTTTGAAACCTCTCATGCAAAAGGAGAGCAAGATGCAGCAGGTGCTAATGTCAAACAACGTGCTACTCTTGCTGTGATTCGAAGAGAAGCATCCATCAAGTCTGCAAAGGAGCTCTATGAGTATCTGAAGGACAAGTTCTCTTTGCCATCTTCAACCAACAGCAAAACCACCTTAAACAAGAGAGTATACTTCTACATTCCACTAAATGGAGAAGGAGCTGTTGACAGAAACAGAATTGGCCGCACTTTTAAAGAGCTAAAAGGGATTAGAAAAATCCACTCTGTAAAAACAACTTCTCAGCAATGTAAGGTGAAGACAAGGCTAAGAAGCTGTATGTGCATTGGTTGTTTAACTGACATGGACTGTGAAAATGAGGAGTATGTTGATAAGTGGAGAGAGGTTGAGATGTCAAGAGAAGGAGATGTTGTAGTCACAAGGCAGAATCAAGACTCAGTCAATGTCAGTAAAACAGTCAATGCACTCACTGATCTTGTTGAAGAAGGAAGTACTGTCGCCATTGCAGCAGCTGATGACGCCATATATGATTACTACCTCTTCAAAGTTACAAGCAGTGGTGCCATAATTTTGGGTGAAGATGAAGTTGATGACTATAGTGCTGCTTATCAGAAAGGTTCCTTTGTCTTCAAGGGTAACTTTTTCCTAAGGGACAATATTATAGACATGACCTACAAGCTTGACAATAAACAAGCTATTGTGTATGCAAACACTGTCAGGACTATCTGTGGAGAACTCAAGAAATTAAATAGGCGTAGAAATGTATTATTCCAGCTTTTACCCAACCAGCATGAGGAAATTATGTCTTCTTTTTAGTTATGTAAATAAAACTGTGTTATTTCTAAACAGAATCGTGAATTTAAGCCTGCAAATGTGTAAATAGAATATATGACCACGCCCGCTATGCATTCTGGGTATTAATTAATGAGGATAATTTAACAGATAACATCAAATATTTTCTCAAAAAGTAGTTCTTACAATAAAAGTTTATGAATAATCTATGTTTTGATGATTTTTTGGTAATTTTATGAAGTTGCTAGTTTTTCCCTAATGTTACGCATTTGTACCCCTGGATCTTGCAACTGATCTTGATGAAATTAACAAATAGAGATGGTAACTGGAGGGACTGCATTTACAATTTACATTTATCAGCAACAAGGATTTTAGGAAGAATTTACCTGATGGTACATTTAAATAGCCCAGTGACTTTGCATACAATTCATTTCGGTCATTTTGCTCTGCAGAGAGATCCTGCTTCTCTGTTTCCTTTTTTGGAGGTTGTTCAGCTTCCTCATCAAAGTCTTTTTCCGGCATAACAGCTTCCAGTGGAACAAATATGGCATAATCTCTTCGAGCAATAAACTTTTGAGCATGATTTCTTTTACCAGTTCCATTTCCAATTCTTTTATCCTACAGGTGAGAAAATTAATTTTTATCCTAATATCAATTATATTTTCCTTAGTATTGGTCGTAGCTGAAAAATAACTTGTAAACTTAGGTGAGAGGTGTGCTTCAGAAACCACTTTATTTTCATCTCACCATTAAATCATGACACCTACTGTTCACAACTTGAGATTGCAAAGAGTAACCAAACTTTTTGAAAATTCTCAGGGCTCTCCCTGAGTTTTTCATAGGAGGTAAAAATAACAAATAACAAGAACCAAATTTCTTGGTTATAAGGCACTCTTGGTTTTACGACCTACCTTGAATTTTTAAACTCGTTTCTTTAAAGCTGACAAACTGAAAATTTTGCCTAAACACCCGGTTATGAGAAGCAACCTCAACTTTGGGCTCTTTCACTATCTTCACTTTCAAAACAAGAACCTTTTCAAAGTTCCCAATATAGTTAGATGCCTTTTTCTATCAAAAGGCAAAGAAGTTACACATTTGCACAAATAAAGCAGACTCCCTCCTCTCCCCCCCCCCCTCCACCAATAAAAGAGATATAGATAAATACTATTTGCCTTCTTAGGAAACAGTGTCACTTTCTCAAGCTATGAGTACTTACTGATCCAGTTTATTATGACCATGCAAAATCAATCTTATGATCTGTACTTTAAGTTGAAAATAGTATTGGAAGCAGAGGAAGTGAACAACAATTGGGAAATTGTACTGTGAATCCAGACACCACCAAGAATGCAGGTCTTGGTATGCAAGAAAGGCTGGATGGATGAAGAAGTTATTTGTCTTTTCTTGTTTGTTTATCATACCTTTCAATCAAAAAGTTATTCAACACGGGAATTTCCCAGAATTGTGACATCATTCATAAAATGTTTCCAAAGCATGTGCACCTCAATTGTTTTTGCCCTAGGGCAAGGCCTAATCAAAGTTGTTTCTCTCTTTTTCATATGTAGGAAAAAAAGACTAGATTTGGAAAAATCGTGGATTCATGCCACACCAGCGAGCACTTTAGGTTTGGAATTCTTTTAGTGGTCATTGGACTAATGCCGTTAGGGACCTTGCAAGACAAATGTTGATGTTGCTGTTATTCCTGCTGGCCTGATGCCAGTTTTGCAGCCAATAGCCAATACTCCTTGCCTTTTGTTTGTTAATCTTTTGTTTTATGTAATGTTAAAGTTTGAAAATAGGACATTCCTAGCTTTTGTTGCATGAAAATACTTGACTATAAGACACACCCCAAATCTGAGACAGTTGAAGGGTCATCACGAAAAATTTCTTTGAAACTTTGATACGCCTTAGGACTGAAAAAATATGGTAACTTTGTTGTCTGCCCCCCTTGGCAAGGTTGTGGAGGCCCTATAGAATAATAGGGTTTGTATTTGGTTACAAAAAAGGGAAAAAGAATATGGCTCACATGATGTTTGAGATTTGACCTTGAAGGGTGATTACATGCAGGTAAAAAACAGGTATGCTATACATGCCAGAATTATTTTTTGGATATGTGAGATGAAAATGGTCACTTAAAAACTGATGTTTGCATTTTTTAATAAAAAAGAGAAAGAGCATCAACTTTCAAATGATATGAAATCAAGTTTGATAGAGAACACAAAGAAACTCTCCAATCCCAATGTATAATGGAACTCTAATTTCATGTCATGATGGGCCCGAGGAACAACATTCTGGCACTCTGATTGATGCAAGTATACCCTATGCAGAGATCTGATTGATGTGAGATATGTAACCAAATGCAGGGATCTGATTGGTGTTAGATACGAACCCTAATGTGATGATCTGATTGATGCCAGATACATACCCAAATGTTGGGAATCTGATTGATGCAAGATCAATACCCAAATGTGGGAAATCTGATAAGGGCAAGACAGAAACCCAAATGTGGCATTCTGAGTGGTGACAGCGACATACCACTCAATACACTAAATACAGAGTCATTTCTTTTATAACTCAAAAATCTTTAGATAATGCAACATTCTATTTTTGGTGTTCTCATTCTCTTGTTATTCTGAAAATGCACTTGCATCTTCATCACTTACCACAGCAAATCTTGCAGCCATTTAATATTCCAAACAACAGAGAAACCAAGTTCATTCAGTGTAATTTGAAAAGGTGGGAACTGTGATGTCATTTCTCAATATTGCCAAATCCCCACATGTGCTACATACGAAAAATTTACCACTTGGTTCCCAGATGTAGTGGTTATGTCTACAATATATGCAGTATATTTTGCAACTTTCTCTACAAACTGCAGTAAAGATGTACTACAGGTAAAATCATGACCCTTTAACCTGGATTAAATCCTAAGATCTGATTATGAATTCCTCCCCTCTTGTAAATTGGTTACAAGAATTTGGTGTTCAATCAAGGTAACAACTTCTAACTGATAAGTTTGAGTATTCTCATGATCTGTTTGCTGGATTATGTAAGGATATTATAGAGAGAAGTTACAGGTTAATCGCTTCTGGGATTTAAGAGGTTACGTAAATAAAACTGATAGCAAGGAGTGAGAGAATTTTCTCTCACCCTTAACTTATGGCAAACGTAACCTATGAGCAGGCCCTCATTTCAAGTGATTAGGAAGAAGTGTTTCTTCACCCCCAAGATAGTACAAAGCCTTGGGCCATGCAAATCAGTGAAAGGTCTGCCTGGGGTCTGATGCTGATAATGAGGGCCAGTAACGACACAACTGTTTTCTGATTATGACCCCTTCCCTTCCAAGGGTACCAACATTTATCTACAAAACTAATACTTACCATTTCCAGTCCTACTATTTTTTTACCATTTTCATCACCAATATACCGGACAATTCCTCTAGCTGGTTTATCCTGTATGAATACCACAACTCTTTGATCAATTTCAAGTCCATGTTCAGTCATTTCCATGGATGACTTTTGTTCATATTTTCCTTTTCTAAAGGATGGTAATGAATCTTTAATAAATGATGTAAAAGAAGCCTGGGGGGCTCCATCTTTCCTTTTAACATTTTGATTCTCAGGTGAATCTTCAAGTGGTGTAAGTTTATCTAGTCCAACAAAAACTCCTGAATCCTTCGGGCAATCAAAGTACTTCCTGTTTCTAAATGTTCCATCAGATGTTCCCTGCCCTTGCATCTGGAAAATTATACCAAGCAAACAGCAAATATTAATTCTTAGTCTCATATCATATCACAAAATTTAAAATATGCAACAACTTAAGTATAATTTTAAAATATATTACACTATTGTAAGTAAATACTACCCTGTGCATGCCACATTTTCCTTCAAATGAAACATGCATTATTTTTCAAAATGTTTGGTCTCTCTATTTCTTTACAGAGCTCAAAACTTACCATCTCTCTTATTCTATTTACAATTATGACACTACTGACACAGGGTTTGACATCTCTGCTAGCCAGTAGCCTGAGGCTAGTAAAAATTTGGTCAGGCTAGTAAAAAACTACATTGAATAGCCTGCTGGCTAGTAGAAAAATTAAAAGAAATTATATGTAGTTAGTTTACTTGAAAGTTCACAGCTGATTAAAAAAAACAAGAAAGTTTAAATCGTAATGATAATACCAATGAAGAACGCGTAAACCTTTCATTTTCTGGAGTCTTTTTTTGTCTTGCATGTCAATCATAAACATAACTAGACGCCACATTCTGCGTTTAATGGTCAATGTCTTCCCCAGTCTTCTCCATATCAATGTTGCGATGCCTTGCACATTGCCTCACATGAATGCCTCACACTTGAAAATTTACTTAGATTTTTCCTTGAATAGCATATCATGTTCTCACAAGGAAAGAAAAAATGCCATTCTTTATCATTAATTTTTAAAAGACCTTGCCAATAAGTTTAGAGGAAGGTTTGCATGTTTGGGGTTGAAGTAGACCCCAAGAGAAATCAATCCGGGCTACCAAGTTGTGTTTCGGGCTAGTAAATTTTAGAAATCAACAGCCCGGTGGCTAGTAATGCAGGTAGCCAGGTGTCAAACCCTGCTGAGATTGCAGTCCTAGTAGTGTGCAGGACACACGTCATATGTGAACTTTGTAATGGACCTTGCTTTACATGGAGTCTCTGTGGCTTAGTGGTAGAGCATTGGAGTGTGGCATCAGAAAGCCTGAGGTTTGATTCCTCACTGGACTTAAGAATTTTTATTTTTGTCCCATACTTGTGACAAGACAAAAAACATATTCCTCTGTTTCTTTACTGAGGGCAAAACTCACCATCTTTCTAATTCTACATTTGGTTCCTTATTTTTAAAATAACCTCCTCACTTTTCACTAATTTGAATTTTTTCTGACTGGTGATCCTTGTCCCTGACCCAGCCACCTTAGCTTTCATCAGGATATTTGATCACCTTCAGCAACTTCTACCTAGCCAACAAGCTTCCTCAAGTTGCTTTCCCAGTATTCTTCCCAGTATTCCCAGTATTCCAAGTAAATTAAAAGCTTTGTCAACAGTTGCTGAAAGCTTTGTGTAAAAAGAATTCACTATTCTATCTTGTAAACTAGGGCTTTTATGCTTCAGCAACTCTGCCCAACTTCTGTGTGTCAGTCTTATATGGAGAACAAGACCCGATAGAGGAGGTTCCTTTTTCTTAATAAGATAAATCTAGCAATGAAATGTCCTATCAAGAACAGCAACACAAAGTGTGGTTTTGATGCCCCAGATAAATCTCTCTGACTCTGTAGCAGATGACATCGTGTTGGAAAACCCATCCACAACCATCACTGGGTAACTTTTATGTATTGAATACTTTGTCACTGCAATACAATCTAATAAGCATACACTGGTGGGGTATCCAAAGTCACTTCTTGCTAGGGCTAAGCTATGAACATACAAAATAACCAAAAAAAAGACAATTATCTAACAAGCAATATACTCTTACCAATCCAACATTTAAAAGCATTTCCATGACAAAACCGTTCAATTTGGATTTATTTTTTAAGTACCTCTTGTTCAAAATTAAGTTCCCTTTAAAAGTGAGGTTGACATAATGCCTTGTCAAAAGCTAATCCCAGGATGGTATTTTGCATCCCTGGCCATGATCACATATCTTCTTTTGTTTTTAAATCATAACAAACCATCATTCCATTGTAATATAGTCTTCAATTGTCTGTTTTTCAACTTTACTTTTCAGTTCACTGTTATTTTAAAGGCTGAGAGGCTTGCTATGGTACTATAGTCAGTCTCTTGGCAAACTCCATGCTTTCAATGCAAGGGTAGGTTTAAAATACATTTTCCAGAAACAAATAATTTAAAATAACCTTGGCCTATGTTAGGGGAACTTTCGCAGAACAGGATCCAATAACTCCTTGCATAGTAAAAGCCTTCTAGAAAGTACCTCGTGTTGTAAGCAATGAAACAGAAAAGTTATGTGCAAGGACTCACAAGTCTTCAGATTTGAGTAAGTTACAGTGAGACCAAGAATTGCACTCTACAAACTCAAACTTTAAAGAAATCCTTAAAAAATCATTGCTTTCAATACACTCCTGGGTGCTGAAAGAAGCTTCTATACATGTATCAACCTAGTGTTTACTTACAAGAGGTTGTACTCCAAACCATGTTCCGAGATAAGGGGGTAATTCACCCTTGTACCATACGACACCACGAAGTTCCTTTGAAGCTACTTTCATTTTCACATTAACTTTACTTCCGGGTGAAAGCTGTCGCCCAAATAAAAGACGCTTTCTGTCTTGAAACGTATTGTATCTCAATTCAAGGGAAGAAATGGCCAGAAGCAAGTTCGCTTCCTCTTCATGCAGTCGAGTCATATCCACCATAGGGCATTCAAAACGTAAGGATTTACGTTCAATTCCCACGACAGCTACTTTACTTGAATCTTGAGGCTGTTCAGTCTCAGGAACACCTTCCAATAATTCGCCTCGAAGTACTTGCATTGGCGTGGACTTCGTTGTAAGGCCAAGCGCCAACAAATTTCTTTCATGATTGTATCCGACACGATCATGAAGAAGAATGTACTTGATTCTAGGTTCTTCCATTCTGGCTCGAGGACACAATAATGACAAATTTAGCGACTCTGACGAACAGTAACTAGTAAACAACCCGTGCATTGATCAGAAAGACAGTGTCGACTCCATACTTCTGGGAATTTCCCTGCCTCGATTTCATGAAGAATTGTATATGCGTATGAGCTATTTTTAAACATAATCTTACGTCATCCTTCAAGGACTCGATCCGCACGTGTTACTAATTGTCAAGTTTGGTTCCTCATGATAATGGTTTGATCTGGTTTGTGCCTGATTAGAAATTCAAACGAATACTTAAGGCAGTTCTACGTCGATAAGTCAATTAATTTTAGAAAGAGAGTTAATTTTAAATGCGCGATTCATAAGAAAACATGAATTCAGTGACAAGTTCAAAGCCAATGATCAACACTTGTGGGTGGATAGGAGAGCTAAATTGTCTTATTCTGCAGCATCACTATTACTTTCAAATCTAAAAATCAGGTCACAGATATTTCCAGCTATTTTCATTTTCCAAAGACACTTCATTTTTCGCATGTGTTATGAACATTTTAGGTTCCAGGCGGCGGAGAACTGGGGTCATTTCAGCAGGCCCGGAAATTCAGGAGAACCTCTCAAGGGAAATGGAAATGTTCCAGTTTGGGCCCGGGTACCCAAGACAATCTTCTTCCCGAGACAACTTCACAGAGCGTTTATGTGATGTTCGACATCTGCTAACCCTCGTTTAGCCAGGCCAGGTTACATACTTGACAAAGTGGCGGATTGGCGGATATGGTCCAGGGTACCCGAGACCATATAAATAAGGTCTTAGCGGAAGTACGAGATATCCGTAGACCTGTCCCGATTGTGCTTGGCAACTTTTGATCAACTTTTTCCGGTTCTAGCATTAACTATCAAGCAAAGTTAACGATTTCATAGAAAACTTAAATCAGTATCCAAGTTTATTGTTTGTCAACTTTTTGAAGACACGACCTGTTACTCGCTGACGTTTCGCAAGCATATTGCGATCACTATCTAATATCATAAACAGTCGTCCGTGCCCAGAGGTTGGAAATTTGAACCTTTCCTGGATGGGGTGAAGAATTTGGAGTGGAACCGTCCAAATTCGGAATACAGGTCTTTAAATTGTAATATAGAGCTGTTTAACGTGCCACCCGGTTAGCTAAACAGAACACCGGACTGTTGTGCGGGAGGTCGTGAGTTCAAATCCGGCCGGACCAACACTCAGGGTCTTTAATTGACTGAGAAGAAAGAGCTGCCTTTGTAATAATATCTGCAAATGGTTAGACTTTCTAGTCTTCTCGGATAGGGACGATAAATGGAGGTCCCGTCTCCTGCAGGGTTGAGGTAGGAGACGTTAATTTCCCATACACGAGATTACTGTGTGATGGATATCCTCCCCGGGGTGAGATGGGTGGGTAATAAAGGGGTTAGGTGTCAACTGGAACAAAAGTTCTGTTCCTTTCTTCTGCCATTCCTGTGGCGAACAAATTAAACTAAACTTAAACTTAAACTAAAGGTACAGAGTTCACTTTCGTGAGCAGATGGCTCAGAAGAAAAGGTCTATTAGAAAGTAACAGTTGCTAGTCCTGCCTTTTACAAAATTAGAGCATTCAAATCCAGCACTTAGGTAGGGAATTTGAACACAATTTTGGCCCCTGGGGCTTGAATATTAGAACGAACCAGTCTTCAAAAGTTCATATGTCCGGGGGATTGTTGAAGCTTCGAATTGTATGACACATAAGGTCGGGTTAACGGGTTCTACTACTTTACTTGGACACTACTATAAATTGAACCTTGAAGCCACATGTTGGGTGAGAGGAAAATTTTGGGGGGCTCTTTGTTTTTAAAACGTAACGTCGCGTACTGGCTCGAATCACGTGGACACCCGAATTTTTCAGGGTTCTTTTCTACTATTTCTACAATAGCAGCTCACGTACAAGCGAGTGACGTATCCCCATGAGAGTATTGGCTTGAGAATGGGCAGTTATCCTCTCACGACGGAATAGTCTAGAGTACGCTTAGTCACTGAAATTTGGGTTTTTCTTTCAATCTTCGAAATAAATGCATTCATTATCCAAAGTACATTCCTTAGAGTACAAATAACGCCATAGACGAGTACAATATATATATATATATATATATATATATATATATATATATATATATATATATATATATATATCTTATTAGACGTTTTGTTGTGTAGTATCGCAGGCCCGTAGGCTGGGTGGTTCGGGGGGGGGGAGGGTTCGGACGACCACTCTCCACTGCCTGGAAAGGTCCGCCCAGTGGCCTAGTCACAAATAATTTGACCGGCTTAAAACATGTCTCGCACGTACAAAAAATATTACTGAAACCTTAGTTGTGAAAACGTGACACTATTGCTGCAGATGTGACGACTGTGGAAAGGAAAGAATAGACGTTAATTTTATAATAAGAAGCCTTTGAATCACCAAAGAAACGTGGCAATTCCTTTACTTGACCACATTATCATGTGTATCGAAGAGCAGTTTTCGCCTTCGGCAAAAGTTGCCACGTCACTACTTGGCCTCGTTCTAAGTGTTTTCTGTTCAAGAAATGTCAACGTCAATGCAGCTGTTAACACTTACACTGATGATCTCCCGTCCCCTGAGTTGCTCGAAATGGAACTTACGCGATGGAGAAGTCGATACTTAGCAATGGAACCGCAATTATGGCCAGCTTCACCTGCTGTGGCAATCAAAGATTGTGATGCTGCCCTCTTTCCAAATATTAGCATTCTTCTCCAAATTGCTTGCACAATTCCAGTCACATCGTACGAATGCGAACGAAGCGCAAGCACATTGCGACTACTGAATAACTACATGCGTGCATCGATGGGAAAAGATCGCTTGTCCCATCTTGCGCTTTTGCACATTCACTGACTGTTATGCTCGGCTACACCCCTGTCGACTTCAACTGGAAAATCTGCTGCAACAACGTTAAATTTAACATTAAAGGTCCGTTTTAAGCGAAAAAGAACCCACCCAGGAATAAACCAGCTTACGGGCCTGTATCGCTGAGTATTTTTACGAGTTGTGCCGTATTTTGACGAGCCCGTAGGGCGAGTCAAAATACAAATAACGAGTAAAAATACTCAGCGATACTAAACAACAAAACGTCTAATAAGTTATTCATCATCCAACACGCCAAACTGTTATTTCAGTGCGGGCGAATTTCGCGGCTATTTATTTACGAGGAGTGCGTGACAGAAGTATGCGAAGCGGAACGGAATTGGCGCGTTGTCGTGTTGCTGTTTCTTTTTTCTTCAATAAATGAAGAAATTTCCAGGTCGTCTAGCTGTTTTTCTTCGTTCGATTCATCTAATAAACTTGGATGTATATTTGCCAGCCACTCTGACTCTTCGTCGTCGGAAATATGATTCAAATTGTCCGCCATTTTTTTTTTTTTGTAACTACAATTCACTTCTTCGCTTGCGCGATGCGAGAAAATCTGTTAAACCGGTACTCTACAGTACAAATACCGTGAGATATTTGTACTCGTCTATGGCGTTATTAGTACTCTACGAAGTGTAGTTGGATAATAACACGCGGTAGTTGTACTCCAGAGAATCGGTTAGACTGATTTTCTCGCTTGCGTAAGCGAAGAATTGCCGGGATTGAAGTTACGAGATAAAAAATGGCGGACAAGTTGAATCATTTTTCTTACAACGAAGAGTCGGAATGGCTGGCGAATATTGATCCAAGTTTATCAGATAAATCAAACGAAGAAAAGCAGTTAGACGACAATGAAATTTCATCATTTAGTGAAGAAAATAGAAACAGCAACACGGCAATTCCGTTCCGCTTAGCAATTACTCCTGTCACGCACTCCCCGTAAATAAATATCCGCGAAATTCGCCCGCACTGAAAAAACAATTTGACGTGTTGGATAATAAATAACTTACTACACGTTTTGGTGTGTCGTCTCGCTGAGTATTTTTACTCGTTTTTTGTATTTGTAGGGCACAACAAAACGTCTTATAAGATATATTTATTTACATCTTATTCTGGTCACTGTAAGTGATGTTTGCCAGCTCTGTTCAAATGTACGTAGTGTAACAGACCGCTTTGCATGCGTTAACAAATAAATGCAGCTATTTCAAACATAATACAAGCGAAATATTTATTTTCCGTAATTGGTACGTATCTTATACATAGTAAATAGCGCTAAACAGCGTGTTACATATTCCCACTCTGTATGCTAATGACTTTGGGTGAGTAGGAAATGTGGCAGATTGAGTATCTCTTGTCAAAATGCTCTAACTAGTTTCTTGCCAAATGATCATAAAAACGATTGGTTCAACTATTACGCATCTTTCGCGCTCTCTAAACTTCCCACTTGCTTCATACCTCTATTAATACACGCTAACGCAAGAACCAGTTGTCAAACGATAAGAAACTAAAAGATACCTGCACATTTAGGTATATAGCAGTATGGCGGGTAGTTAATCCAAAATTGTCAGCATAGCTACTACTACTCTAATTTTTCAAAACTGTCCAATTGATGATTCATTTGGATAGTTTCAAACTATTAAAATTAATCCTTAATTGGAAAGTTTTGATGAGGCGTGAGTAGTCCAGTGGTCAGTGTGCTGGACTCAGGGTAAGATGGCCCGGGTTCAAGTCCTGGCTGGGGCTTAACGTTGTGTCCTTAAGCAAGACGCTTCACTCACATTGCTTCGTCTTCTGGGATAGGACGTAAAGCCGGAGGTCCCGTCTCTTGCACCTATTAGTTAGTTAATTTCGGCAGGGGACGTTAAAGAACCCACATCACGAGATTACTGTGATGTGGTCTGGCCTGTTTACTGGGAATGAGGGGAGGAGGCATCTGTAAAATTACTCCTTTATTAATTGTAAACTGCCTCCGGCAGTCTGGAAAAGTCCCCCGCACAGTGTTGTAAAGTGCATTAGAGCATTTACATGGAAATGCGCTAAAGAAATCGATCTATATTTTAAAAAATTAAAGAATTTAAAAAATTGACAGTGATTTAGCGTAGTCTGTACTCTTATTAACAACGATATTCGTCATCACATTCAGTTAGTCAAAATGTTGTGGATGGCGAATGTCGTTCTCGATAAAAGTAAAGAACACGCTGAACCACTGTCGATTCGTTATTGCTTGTTTATCTTGTTGGAATGCAGATTTTGAAATAGAAAATAGAGGTCCCAGTTTTCGTTTAGGAGCAGCAGTACCTAGTATACGTACCCATTAATATCTTGAAAATCATAGTTATCGGCTCTTGCTAAATTTGCGTTTCCAAAAATTGAATTCCTTTTCCTTCACAGAGAATGTCATTACATTCAATTTACGGGAATAAAGTCAGTACCCAACTCCAAAGGAGAAAATAAAAATGATAGATAAACGTCCTCGTTTAAAGAAGGTGACAATTTACCTCTCTAGTGAACAACGACCATTAAGAAAAGTCGCCATTTTGAAATGTGCGCGCAGTAATCAGGTGTTAAATTATTCGCAGAAAGAAGAGAGAGATTAAGGTGGCTCGTACCGGTTTTCATCTTTTTGATGGTTTGTAACTTTGAAAGAATACAACAGAAAGACTGACCAAGGCCAGTTGAACACTTTTACGGGGTTGAATTACATAATCATTGGTTATCCAAAAATAAGTGTCATTTCGTCACTAGCAGTTCCCATGGCAACGCTTTCAGAGGCCTATTCAGACGCATTTTTTTGCTTGTGGCTTAAATAATTCGAAAACTAACCCGGTGACCCCCTGATCTTTTTCAGTGATTGCTTTTGGCACTTGAAAAGGAAAATGCACTAAGATTTTTAAAAAATTCTACGGGGCGGAATTTCAGAAAATCTACAAAAAGGACAATTTTCACACATCAAATTTCCTTCCGTAGAATTTTCTAGTTTTTTTTCTGATGATTCCTTTCGACGTTATTATCATATTGGAACAATAAAAAGAAGGGTTCACCGGACTTGTTTTCATGCAAGAGCTTTCGTGAGTTTAGCAATTTCCACGCGCGTTTTAAAAATCTGGATTCTATAAGATCGACATTTGCTCATGATCTGTTTTAGCTACCGCTGACAATTGCGTGTGCTCGCGCGAGCACCTACGATCTGATGTTTACAGACGTTTACTGCTAAGAAAATCATAAAACAGCCGTCAAAGACAGTCTTCCGAGCTCATCTTAGAAATCCTACACATGACTTCTGGCTATATCATATCATTTTCCTTTAAGTTTCAAAGTCTTCTTCCACTTCAGGTAGATTATCCTTCACTTGAGTTCTTTTTTCGCCGTCGCAAGATTTCATATCGGTTGAATATTTCTTTTAAATGTGAAGTGAAGCAACCTTTACTTCTCCGAAAATCGTCTTCGTTATCTTAGTTTCTATCTCCTGCATTCATAGTGGCCGCTCAACACATCAAATACAAGCTCTTAGGTAAACTTCTCACAAAAGTAGAAAAAATTCCACGCGCCGCCATCTTTGTTTTGAATTTTCATCTTTTGATCTCGCGCTTCTTTCGCACGTTTCTCTCGCGCGCGTCACGCAAGAGTGACCTGTTCCCCGCGCGAGGAAACTGGTACGAGCCACCTTAACGCACCAGGTATTTTTTCCCGCGAACGGCAGAGAGGGCCACGTGACCTGACATTACCCGCGTTTACCGTTTGCCGGCCGCCGTTTCTACTCGTGGAGGACATTTTTCCCGTTTGAAGGGAACGCGAAAACGTGAGTATTTGCAACCCATTTTTACCGACTATTTCTACATTTTGATCGCTTGCTTCTATAGCTAAGCTTCGTTTACCATCTTACTTTTATATGAACTGCTTGTAAAGCTAATAGAGTTCAAATTCAAGCAGAAAATACATTACTTCTTTGTATCCATTATTTCTAGTCGCAGTGAATGGCGACCGAGAACATTTGTTCTACCGTGTCGTCGGAAAGCTTAAACAGACGAACATCGCGGACGGAACGGCAAACGAAAAACGGCTAGCCGACGTTCAGCGTTCGCAGTTTTGGTGGTGCTTAATCTAACTAATGTCCAGTGCAGTACTACGAGATAACCTTTAAAATGCCAGGTATACCTATGAGGTATGAGGGGCATTAAACCAATTGCACGCCATTAACTCAAACTGGTTCAGCTAAAACTGAGGAATAAAAATGGCATCTCCTTACTAAAGTAACCATAAAGGACATCAAAAAACTTGTTTGCTCATAAAGTCTTTCTTTACAACACTAAAAGGACAATCTTCTACATGGTAAATGTCTTCAGTTGACAGTATTCCTATTATTTTCCATCCAATTCCTTTGGAATTTCATGCCTTTCTCCATTCTGAATAAAAAAATTAGTTTTTGTTATTTTAATTTGAGTAAAATCAATCTCATCATGTCTATATTTCAGGGGGATATATACACAAGAGATGTTCTTCTGGAACATACCGTTACAAGTACAGTGTTTATATCAGGAATGATGTTTGTGACATAGATACCATTACACTTACATTGTTTATAGCTGAACCGACCAAACCTAATTCAATTTAGGTTCCTCAAGTTCATTAATGATCTCCTGTATGCTTGGTCTCGCCTCAGGCTCTGATTCCAAACATTTCCTGATAAGGGCTCGATTCAATTTGTTTTTCACCATGGCAACTTGCCTCACACGCTTTTGTGGATCTGGCAGTTCTCCGATGCACATCTCACAGAGGAGGACGCCAAAGCTGTACACATCAACCTGAACAAGATAAAGGACGAAAATGAAAGAAAAATATAGCAATGCACTGTAGTTTAAGAGGTCTAATGACTCAAAACCTGTCGATCCATATTTAAGCGATAATACTCAGTATGTTTTATGCTGTGACGAAAAATTTCACTGACCTATAAACGAACTTTATAAAATTAACATTAATGTCCGTTAAAAGTAAAATTGCTTAACCTAAGTTTAAGGTGATTACAATACCTACATGCATGTGAAATGCACACAACAGCCTATCGAAACTGCTGATCCGGGCAGTATGCAGGATGCATGCCATATATAGGGCCTCTGTGGCTCGAGGCAGAGCATCGTGGCGCAGAATCCGAAAGTCTGAGGTTCGTTTCCTCAAGGGGACTCTTTGTCCGACGCTCGTGAAAAGACGAAAGACACCTTTCCATATTTCTTCACAGTGCTAGTGCTCTAAACGTACCATCTTTTTTATTCTTTACAAAACATTCAAATTACAGCTAACCTTGACAGTTTGAGTCTTAGTAACTGTTTCAGGGGCTCTGTATATCACAGCGCCAGGAGCCACTGTCATGGTCTGCTGCACAAAGTTGGCAGTTCCGTAATCTGACACTTTGCCTCGCCAATGTTCCCCTTGTCGCCAAAGTAGCACATTTGCACTGCTAATGTCGCGGTGAATAATAGATGGTTGCTTTAGGTGAAGGTAGTTAAGCGCCCGAGCCACATCCAGGGAAATGAAAGAGATTTCAACTTCAGAAAGAGCTCTCTGTTCCAACATATGGCGTAAACTTGTTTCCATCAGCTCTGTTACTAACAATGGATTCCCTTCGTCATTGGTAGCTCCAATGAACTGTAGCAGGCAAGGGTGGCGGCATCTTGAAGCAATGTCCATTTCTCGCTCAAACAATCTGCGGTTGTGAGGAGAGAGAATCAACTCATGGATCTGTTTTACTGCAACAGAACAACCACAATATTTGCCTTCGACAACGATTCCCCAGCCTCCTTTGCCAAGAGATTTACCAGTCAGCTGAATGCGATCCCTTGAAATGACCCATTCCGGGGATTGTGGGCGTTTATAGTCACGTAACTCATCCTGGGCAATGGACAGAGTTGTTTCCAATTCAATCATTTCCTGGTCTTTTTCTTCGAGTCGACACTGCAAATTAGCAGTTTCTTCATCTTTTTCTAGTAGCTGCCCTTGGACAACCGTCATTTGCTGCGTGACATCCCTTAATTGTTCATTTCTCTCTTGTAATTGTCCACACAGGTTTGTTAGCTGCAGCTCCATTTCCTGGTCTTTTTCCTCCAGTAGTTGCCTTAGGGCAGTAGCTTGATTCCGTAAATTAGCAGTTTCTTCATCTTTTTCTTGTAGCTGCCCTTGGACAACCGTCATTTGCTGGGTGACATTCCTCAGTTGTTCACTTCTTTCTTGTAATTGTCCATGTAGGTTTTTCAGCTGCTGCTCCATCTCATGCAATTGTCTTCGTAAATTTTCTTCATGCTGTTCTTTCTCCCTCGGCCGTTCACGTATGTTGGTCTCACTAAACTCCTTCTCTCGTAGTTCTGCTGATAAATGTGACACCTGCTCATTTACTTCTGTTACCAGCCTGCGAACATTTCCTTCTTGCTCCTTTTTCTTTGTCGGTCGCTGATCTGTTTACAAGATGAGAAATCTACAATTTATCGTAAGTTTAAGAGCAAAATAATGAAGTCGTGTCTGGGTGGGAGAGGAAAATCTATTTTTGTACACTAGTTGTAATTGTAAATCAGGAAACATATTGCCTATCAGTGCTGATCAGTACTCATAGATGTAACATACTTAATAAAATATTTGGTCTCGTGAAGTGAGGTAGACCATTTTAAGATCTATGATTTAAGGTTGTCAAATGGTGACTTAAAACAATTTAAGCCATCTAAGGAACATATGCTTTGATGAAATTAACAAATAGAGATGGCAACTGGAGGGACTGCATTTACAATTTACATTTATCAGCAACAAGGATTTTAGGAAGAATTTACCTGACGGTACATTTAAATAGCCCAGTGACTTTGCATACAATTCATTTCGGTCATTTTGCTCTGCAGAGAGATCCTGCTTCTCTGTTTCCTTTTTTGGAGGTTGTTCAGCTTCCTCATCAAAGTCTTTTTCCGGCATAACAACTTCCAGTGGAACAAATATGGCATAATCTCTTCGAGCAATAAACTTTTGAGCATGATTTCTTTTACCAGTTCCCTTTCCAATTCTTTCATCCTACAGGTGAGAAAATGAATTTTTATCCTAATATCATATATATTTTCCTTAGTATTGGTTGTAGCTCAAAAATAACTTATAAACTTAGGTAAGAGGTGTGCTTCAGAAACCACTTCATTTTCATCTCACCATTAAATCACGACACCTACTGTTCACAACTTGAGACTGTAAAGAGTAACCAAACTTTTTGAAAATTCTCAGGGCTCTCCCTGAGTTTTTCATAGGAGGTAAAAATAACAAATAACAAGAACCAAATTTCTTGGTTATAAGGCACCCTTGGTTTTACGACCTACCCTGAATTTTTAAACTCGTTTCTTTCAAGCTGACAAACTGAAAATTTTGCCTAAACACCCGGTTATGAGAAGCAACCTCACCTTTGGGCTCTTTCACTATCTTCACTTTAAGAACCTTTTCAAAGTTCCCAATATAGTTAGTTGCCTTTTTCTAGCAAAAGGCAAAGACGTTACACATTTGCACAAATAAAGCAAACCCCCTCCTCTCCCCCCCCCCCCCCACCAATAAAAGAGATATAGATAAATGTAGATAAATGCTATTTGCCTTCTTAGGAAACAGTGTCACTTTCTCAAACTATGAGTACTTACTGATCCAGTTTATCATGACCATGCGAAATCAATCTTATGATCTGTACTTTAAGTTGAAAATAGTATTAGAAGCAGAGGAAGAGAACAACAATTGGGAGATTGTACCGTGAATCCAGACACCACCAAGAATGCAGGTCTTGGTATGCAAGAAAGACTGGATGGATGAAAAAGTTATTTGTCTTTTCTTGTTTATCATACCTTTCAATCAAAAAGTTATTCAACACAGGAATTTCCCAGAATTGTGACATCATTCATAAAAGGTTTCCAAAGCATGTGCACCTCAATTGTTTTTGCCCTAGGGCAAGGCCTAATCAAGGTTGTTTCTCTCTTTTTCATATGTAGGAAAAAAAGACAAGATTTGGAAAAATCTTGGATTCATGCCACACCAGCGAGCACTTTAGGTTTGGAATTCTTTTAGTGGTCATTGGACCAATGCCGTTAAGGACCTCCTTGCAACACAAATGTTGATGTTGCTGTTATTCCTGCTGGCCTGATGCCAGTTTTGCAGCCAATAGCCAATACTCCTTGCCTTTTGTTTGTTAATCTTTTGTTTTATGCAATGTTAAAGTTAGAAAATAGGACATTCCTAGCTTTTGTTGCATGAAAATACTTGACTATAAGACACACGCCAAATCTGAGACAGTTGAAGGGTGATCACGAAAAATTTCTTTGAAAATTTGATACGCCTTAGGACTGAAAAAATATGGTAACTTTGTTGTCTGCCCCCCTTCGCAAGGTTGTGGAGGCCATATAGAATGATAGGGTTTGCATTTGGTTACAAAAAAGGGAAAAAGAATATGGCTCACATGATGTTTGAGATTTGACCTTGAAGGGTGATTACATGCAGGTAAAAAACAGGTATGCTATACATGCCAGAATTATTTTTTGGATATGTGAGATGAAAATGGTCACTTAAAAACTGATGTTTGCATTTTTTAATAAAAAGAGAAAGAGCATCAACTTTCAAATGATATGAAATCAAGTTTGATAAAGAATACAAAGAAACTCTCCAATCCCAATGTAGAATGGAACTCTAATTTCATGTCATGATGGGCCCGAGGAACAACATTCTGGCACTCTGATTGATGCAAGCATACCCTATGCAGTGATCTGATTGATGTGAGATATGTAACCAAATGCAGGGATCTGACTGGTGTTAGATACGAACCCTAATGTGATGATCTGATTGATGCCAGATACGTACCCAAATGCAGGGAATCTCATTGATGCAAGATCAATACCCAAATGTGGGAAATCTGATAAGGGCAAGATAGAAACCCAAATGTGGCATTCTGATTGGTGACAGCGACATACCACTCAATACACTAAATATAGAGTCATTTTTTTTATAACTCAAAAATCTTTAGATAATGCAACATTCTATTTTTGGTGTTCTCATTCTCTTGTTATTCTGAAAATGCACTTGCATCTTCATCACTTACCACAGCAAATCTTGCAGCCATTTAATATTCCAAACAACAGAGAAACCAAGTTCATTCAGTGTAATTTGAAAAGGTGGGAACTGTGATGTCATTTCTCAATATCACCAAATCCCCACATGTGCTACATACGAAAAATTTACCACTTGGTTCCCAGATGAAGTGGTTATCTATACAATATATACAGTATATTTTGCGACTTTCTCTACAAACTGCAGTAAAGATGTACTACAGGTAAAATCATGACCCTTTAACCTGGATTAACTCCCAAGATCTGATTATGAATTCCTCCCCTCTTGTAAATTGGTTACAAGAATTTGGTGTTCAATCAAGGTAACAACTTCTAACTGATAAGTTTGAGTATTCTCATTATCTGTTTGCTGGATTATGTAAGGATATTATAGAGAGAAGTTACAGGTTAATCGCTTCTGGGATTTAAGGGGTTACGTAAATACAACTGATAGCAAGGAGTGAGAGAATTTTCTCTCACCCTTAACTTATGGCAAACGTAACCTATGAGCAGGCCCTCATTTTAAGTGATTAGGAAGAAGTGTTTCTTCACCCCCAAGATAGTACAAAGCCTTGGGCCATGCAAATCAGCGAAAGGTCTGCCAGGGGTCTGATGCTGATAATGAGGGCCAGTAACGACACAACAGTTTTCTGATTATGACCCCTTCCCTTACGAGGGTACCAACATTTATCTACAAAACTAATACTTACCATTTCCAGTCCTACTATTTTTTTACCATTTTCATCACCAATATACCGGACAGTTCCTCTAGCTGGTTTATCCTGTATGAATACCACAACTCTTTGATCAATTTCAAGTCCATGTTCAGTCATTTCCATGGATGACTTTTGTTCATATTTTCCTTTTCTAAAGGATGGTAATGAATTTATAATAAATGATGTCAAAGAACCCTGGGGGGCTCCATCTTTCCAATTAATGTTTTGATTTTCAGGTGAATCTTCAAGTGGTGTAAGTTTATCTAGTTGCACAAAAACTCCTGAATCCTTCATGCATTCAAAGTACTTCCTGTTTCTAAATGTTCCATCAGATGTTCCTTGCCCAGGGGTCTGGAAAATTATACCAAGCAAACAGCAAATATTAATTCTTAGTCTCATTTCATATCACAAGATTTAAAATATGCAACAACTTAAGTATAATTTTAAAATATATTTCACTATTGTAAGTAAATACTACCCTGTGCATGCCACATTTTCCTTCAAATGAAACATGCATTATTTTTCAAAATGTTTGGTCTCTCTATTTCTTTACAGAGCTCAAAACTTACCATCTCTCTTATTCTATTTACAAATATGACACTAATGACACAGGGTTTGACATCTCTGCAAGCCCGTAGCCTGAGGCTAGTAAAAATTTGGTCAGGCTAGTAAAAAACCACATTGAATAGCCTGCTGGCTAGTAGAAAAATTAAAAGAAATTATATATAGTTAGTTTACTTGAAAGTTAACAGCTGATTAAAAAAAACAAAAAAGTTTAAATCGTAATGATAATACCAATGAAGAAGGCGTAAACCTTTCGTTTTCTGGAGTCTTTTTTTTGTCTTGGGTGTCAATCATAAACATAACTAGATGCCACACTCTGTGTTTAATGGTCAATGTCTTCCCCAGTCTTCTCCATACCAATGTTGCGATGCTTTGCACATCGCCTCACATGATCGCCTCGCACTTGAAAATTTACTTAGATTTTTCCTTGAATAGCATATTATGTTCTCACGAGGAAAGAAAAAATGCCATTCTTTATCATTAATTTTTAAGACCTTGCCAATAAGTTTAGAGGAAGGTTTGCATGTTTGGGGTTGAAGTAGGCCCCGAGAGAAATCAATCCAGGCTACCAAGTTGTGTTTCGGGCCAGTAAATTTTAGAAATCAACAGCCCGGTGGCTAGTAATGCAGGTAGCCAGGTGTCAAACCCTGCTGAGATTGCAGTCCTAGTAGTGTGCAGGACACACGTCATATGTGAACTTTGTAATGGACCTTGCTTTACATGGAGTCTCTGTGGCTCAGTGGTAGAGCATTGGAGTGTGGCATCAGAAAGCCTGAGGTTTGATTCCTCACTGGACTTAAGAATTTTTATTTTTGTCCCATACTTGTGACAAGACAAAAAACATCTTCCTCTGTTTCTTTACTGAGGTCAAAACTCGCCATCTTTCTAATTCTAAATTTGGTCCCTTATTTTTAAAATAACCTCCTCACTTTTCACTAATTTGAATTTTTTCTGACTGGTGATCCTTGTCCCTGACCCAGCCACCTTAGCTTTCATCAGGATATTTGATCACCTTCAGCAACTTCTACCTAGCCAACAAGCTTCCTCAAGTTGCTTTCCCAGTATTCTTCCCAGTATTCCCAGTATTCCAAGTAAATTAAAAGCTTTGTGTAAAAAGAATTGACTATTCTATCTTGTAAACTAGGGCTTTAATGCTTCAGCAACTCTGCCCAACTTCTGTGTGTCAGTCTTATATGGAGAACAAGACTCGAAAGAGGAGGTTCCTTTTTCTTAATAAGATAAATCTAGCGATGAAATGCCCTATCAAGAACAGCAACACAAAGTGTGGTTTTGATGCCCCAGATAAATCTCTGACTCTGTAGCAGATGACATTGTGTTGGAAAACCCATCCACAACCATCACTGGGTAACTTTTATGTATTGAATACTTTGTCACTGCAATACAATCTAATAAGCATACACTGGTGGGGTATCCAAAGTCACTTCTTGCTAGGGCTAAGCTATGAACATACAAAATAACCACAAAAAAGACAATTATCTAACAAGCAATATACTCTTACCAATCTAACATTTAAAAGCATTTCCATGACAAAACCGTTCAATTTCGATTTATTTTTTAGTACCTCTCATTCAAAATTAAGTTCCCTTTAAAAGTGAGGTTGACATAACGCCTTGTCAAAAGCTAATCCCAGGATGGTATTTTGCATCCCTGGCCATGATCGCATATCTTCTTTTGTTTTTAAATCATAACAAACCATCATTCCATTGTAATATAGTCTTCAATTGTCTGTTTTTCAACTTTACTTTTCAGTTCACTGTTATTTTAAAGGCTGAGAGGCTTGCTATGGTACTATAGTCAGTCTCTTGGCAAACTCCATGCTTTCAATGCAAGGGTAGGTTTAATATACATTTTCCAGAAACAAACAATTTTAAATAACCTTGGCCTATGTTAGGGGAACTTTCGCAGAACAGGATCCAATAACTCCTTGCATAGAGAAAACCTTCTAGAAAGTACCTCATGTTGTAAGCAATGAAACAGAAAAGTTATGTGCAAGGACTCACAAGTCTTCAGATTTGAGTAAGTTACAGGGAGACCAAGAATTGCACTCTACAAACTCAAACTTTACAGAACTCCTTAAAAAATCATTACTTTCAATACACTCCTGGGTGCTGAAAGAAGCTTCCATACATGTATCAACCTAGTGTTTACTTACAAGAAGTTGTACTCCAAACCATGTTCCGAGATAAGGGGGTAATTCACCCTTGTACCATACGACACCAAGAAGTTCCTTTGAAGCTCCTTTCATTTTCACGTTAACTTTACTTCCGAGTGAAAGCTGTCGCCCAAATAAAAGACGCTTTCTGTCTTGAAACGTATTGTATCTCAATTCAAGGGAAGAAATGGCCAGAAGCAAGTTCGCTTCCTCTTCATGCAGTCGAGTCATATCCACCATAGGGCATTCAAGACGTAAGGATTTACGTTCAATTCCCACGACAGTTACTTTACTTGAATCTTGAGACTGTTCAGTCTCAGAAACACCTTCCAATAATTCGCCTCGTAGTACTTGCATTGGCGTAGATTTCGTTGTAAGGCCAAGCGCCAACAAATTTCTTTCATGATTGTATCCGACACAATCATGAAGAAGAATGTACTTGATTCTAGGTTCTTCCATTCTGGCTCGAGGACACAATAATGACAAATTTACCAACTCTGACGAACAGTAACTAGTAAACCACCTGCGCATTGATCAGAAAGGCAGTGTAGACCCCACACTGCCGGGAATTTCTCTGCCTCGATTTCATGAAGAATCGCATAGCTTAAAGTAAACACGCGCTCTGATTGGTCAATACGTCAACCGGAAGAGAGGGTATTTAGTGTGGAATCGCACTAACACATAAAGCGATATCGCTGACGTGAGTCGCGAGCAAACATTACTGTTACGAACGTAAAAACGTAAATACAACTAGTGCTACGAAAATATGAACAAATATGAACAAATTTATAGAAAACGAATGTCTTCCAAATTTTGAATTGAAATTGGAGGAAACCACTCACGCTCAAAAGTACGAGAAAACGCATAGAAAAAAAATCAAATTGCCAGAGACGAGGGAAGAAAGCCAAACGACAGTTCTCGCCGAGGAAAACCAAACAAGCGTTACGAAAGAAACCAAAACAGGTATCAATGCCGGAAAAGGTCAAGCATTTTTTCCCTAAATCCAAACCATTGTAGCCTATACAGACGACGAACTGGCCTCTTTTAGATACAACATGGTTTCAAAAAACACTAGACGGCAAATTCACAAATTCGAGTGGTCGCAAAACAGTCATCCAAGCGCTCCGTGGTGATTTCGACCCAGTGGAGATATCAGAGCTCACTGGCCACTCTAATCCGGAATCCATATCCAGCTACAGCCATAATCCTCTGGAAAAACAGCAGCGAATGTCGAATAAGTTGGCCGGTTTCAACCCACGCCAAGCACGACAACTACCAACGGCTATTCAAGTCATGCTTTACGGGAGATTGTTCTCAATAGCTCAGCCACGCCAAGCAACACAGCAGCTACTAGTGACCTTGACAGCAATCCCAGTCGTTCCAGTTACCTGATGGCAGGAGCAGTTGGCGGAATGTTTACTGGAGTAACTTTTAATAATTCTCCAGTAAATATTTCCATAAACTTTCAGTCCAGCATTGACACCAACGAGCGACTCCCTGCGATGAGAGAAAAACAGTTAAAATTGTGACTTTTAACTGAACTGTTATTCGCCAGAGTTTACCGAGAAATTCCATTCTTAATCATTATATTTTGAATACACTTTTTTTACAACTGTAAAGCACTTACCGGTTTTTTGTAGATCTTGCTTTGATACCGGAACGCTAGAAATTTTCATTTCGCTTGAGGATTTGCCCATTCAGTTGTTGATTGTCGGCGCCACATTTTGCCAAGTTGAGTGGTAGCAGGCAAATCTCTGTCTTGAATAACTCCGTATTGTGTGCTTTTAGTTTTTTTGCTGAAGTTTGTAAAATGTGAGGCACCGCTTTCTCCCCGAGTTTGAAATAAAAGTGGTTTTCATTCTAAAAATATCTTGTTCGCTCCATTCGCTAGATATTGACACCTGACTTTGAAAGGGTTTCCATTGTTTGCGCACTGGCGGGGCGCACAAAAATACAAAACATCTGGTTTCGCCCTGTGATTTGGTGGCTTTAGCTATGTGATTCAAGAAAAATTTACGAGGTACAATTAAAATTGTCGACGGTTCAAACGTGAGCGACTTACCTTGCTTTCCATTCCCTTAACAATGACAGTTCTGACAGTTGACTTTAAAATGGCTTTTCTTAAGGGCGCGCGTACGGAATAAAAACAAACAATAACATTGCCGTTTTAATTTCTTGTTTTCTTAGTTTTATTCAGTTATGCGATTCAAGAAAAATTCACTACCTGACTCGTGAATTCCACGTTAAATTTCACTTGAAAAATCGATATCGCACTCATCGCTTCGCGATTCGTGCGATATCGGTTTTTCGCGTGAAATTTAACGTGGAATTCACTCGTCAGGCAGTGAATTTTTCTATAGAATTGTACACTGCGTATGAGCTATTTTTAAACATAATCTTACGTCATCATTCAAGGACTCGATACGCACGTGTTACTAATTGTCAAGTTTGGTTCCTCATGATAATGGTCGATAATGGTTTGATCTGGTTTGTGCCTGATTTCAAATTCAAAGGAATACTTAAGGCAGTTCTACATCGATAAGTCAATTAATTTTAGAAAGAGAGTTAATTTTAAATGCGCGATTCAAAAGAAAACATGAATTCAGTAACAAGGTCAAAGCCAATGATCAACGCTTGTGGGAGGATAGGAGAGCTAAATTGTCTTATTCTGCAGCATCACTATTACTTTCAAATATAAAAATCAGGTCACAGATATTTCCAGCTATTTTCATTTTCCAAAGACACTTCATCTTTCGCATGTGTTATGAACATTTTAGGCTCCAGGCGGCGGAGAACTGGGGTCATTTCAACAGGCCCGGAAATTCAGGAGAACCTCTCAAGGGAAATGGAAGTGTTTCAGTTTGGGCCCGGGCACCCAAGACAATCCTCCCCCCGAGACAACTTCACAGAGCGTTTATGTGATGTTCGACATCTGCTAACCCTCGTTTAGCCAGGCCAGGTTACATACTTAACAAAGTGGCGGATTGGCGGATATGGTCCAGGGTACCCGAGACCATATAAATAAGGTCTTAGCGGAAGTACGAGATATCCGTAGACCTTTCCCGATTGTGCTTGGCAACTTTTGATCAACTTTTTCCGGTTCTAGCATTAACCATCAAGCAAAGTCAACGATTTCATAGAAAACTTAAATTGATCCAAATTTATTGTTTGTCAACTTTTTGAATACACGACCTGTTACTTGCTGACGTTTCGCAGGCATATTGCGATCACCATCTAATCTCATAAAAAGTCGTCCGTGCCCAGAGGTTGGAAATTTGAACCTTTCCTGGATGGGGTGAAGAATTTGGAGTGGAACCGTCCAAATTCGGAATACAGGTCTTTAAATTGTAATGTAGAGCTGTTTAAACCGCCTCCCGGTTAGCTAAACAGAGCGCCGGACTGTTGTGCGGGAGGTTGTGAGTTCAAATCCGGCCGGACCAACACTCAGGGTCTTTAATTGACTGAGAAGAAAGAGCTGCCTTTGTAATAATATCTGCAAATGGTTAGACTTTCTAGTCTTCTCGGATAGGGACGATAAATGGAGGTCCCGTCTCCTGCAGGGTTGGGGTAGGAGACGTTAATTTCCCATACACGAGATTACTGTGTGATGGATGTCCTCCCCGGGGTGGGATGGGTGGGTAATAAAGGGGTTAGGTGTCAATTGGAACAAAAGTTCTGTTCCTTTCTCCTGCCATTCCTGTGGCGAACAAATTAAACTAAACTTAAACTTAAACTAAAGGTACAGAGTTCACTTTCGTGAGCAGATGGCTCAGAAGAAAAGGTCTATTAGAAAGTAACAGTTGCTAGTCCTGCCTTTTACAAAATTAGAGCATTCAAATCCAGCACTTAGGTAGGGAATTTGAACACAATTTTGGCCCCTGGGGCTTGAATATTAGAACGAACCAGTCTTCAAAAGTTCATATGTCCGGGGGATTGTTGAAGCTTCGAATTGTATGACAGAAAAGGTCGAGTTAACGGGTTCTACTACTTTCCTTGGACACTACTATAAATTGAATCTTAAAGCCACATGTTGGGGGAGAGGAAAATTTTGGGGGGCTCTTTGTTTTTAAAACGTAACCTCGCATACTGGCTCGAATCACGTGGACGCCCGAATTTTTCAGGGTTCTTTTCTACTATTTCTACAATAGCAGCTCACGTACAAGCGAGTGACGTATCCCCATGAGAGTATTGGCTTGAGAATGGGCAATTATCCTCCCACGACGGAATAGTCTAGAGTACGCTTAGTCACAGAAATTTGGGTTTTTCTTTCAATTTTTGAAATAAATGCATTCATTATCCAAAGTACATTCCGTAGAGTACAAATAACGCCATAGACGAGTACAAATATATATATATATATATCTCTTATTAGACGTTTACTTGTGTAGTATCGCAGGCCCGTAGGCTGGGGGGTTCGGTAAGGGGTTTGGACAACCCCCCTCCACTGCCTGGAAAGGTCCGCTCAGTGGCCTACTCACAAATAATATGACCGGCTTAAAACATGTCTCGCACGTACAAAAAATATTACTGAAACCTTAGTTGTGAAAACGTGACACTATTCCTGCAAATGTGACGACTGTGGAAAGGAAAGAATAGACGATAATTTTAGAATAAGAAGCCTTTGAATCACCAAAGAAACGTGGCAATTCCTTTACTTGATCACATTATCATGTGTGTCGAAGAGCAGTTTTCGCCTTCGGCAAAATTTGCCACATCACTACTTGGCCTCGTTCTAAGTGTTCTCTGTTCAAGAAATGTCAACCTCAATGCAGCTGTTAACACTTACACTGACGATCTCCCGTTCCCTGAGTTGCTCGAAATGGAACTTAAGCGATGGAGAAGTCGATACTTAGCAATGGAACCGCAATTATGGCCAGCTTCACCTGCTGTGGCAATCAAAGATTGTGATGCTGCCCTCTTTCCAAATATTAGCATTCTTCTCCAAATTGCCTGCACAGTTCCAGTCACATCGTGCGAATGCGAACGAAGCGCAAGCACATTGCGACGACCGAATAACTACATACGTGCATCGATGGAAAAAGATCGCTTGTCCCATCTTGCGCTTTTGCACATTCACTACACTACCCCTGTGGACTTGGACACTGTGGTAGACTGTTATGCTCGGCTACACCCCCGTCGACTTCAACTGGAAAATCTGCTGCAACAACGTTAGTTTAACACTAAAGGTCCGTTTTAAGCGAAAAAGAACCCACCCAGGAATAAACCAGCTTACGGGCCTGTATCGCTGAGTATTTTTACGAGTTGTGTCGTATTTTGACGAGCCCGTACGGCGAGTCAAAATACAAATAACGAGTAAAAGTACTCAGCGATACTACACAACAAAACGTCTAATAAGTTATTTATCATCCAACACGCCAAACTGTTATTTCAGTGCGGGCGAATTTCGCGTATATTTATTTACGGGGAGTGCGTGACAGAAGTATGCGAAGCGGAACGGAATTGGCGCGTTGTCGTGTTGCTGTTTCGTTTTTCTTCAATAAATGAAGAAATTTCCAGGTCGTCTAGCTGTTTTTCTTCGTTCGATTCATCTAATAAACTTGGATGTATATTTGCCAGCCACTCTGACTCTTCGTCGTCGGAAATATGATTCAAATTGTCCGCCATTTTTTTTTTTTTTGTAACTACAATTCACTTCGCTTGCGCGATGCGAGAAAATCTGTTTAACCGCGGTACTCTACTGTACAAATACCGTGTGATATTTGTACTCGTCTATGGCGTTATTTGTACTCTACGAAGTGTAGTTGGATAATAACACGCGGTAGTTGTACTCCAGAGAATCGGTTAGACTGATTTTCTCGCTTGCGTAAGCGAAGAATTGCTGGGATTGAAGTTACGAAATAAAAAATGGCGGACAAGTTGAATCATTTTTCTGACAACGAAGAGTCGGAATGGCTGGCGAATATTGATCGAAGTTTATCAGATAAATCAAACGAAGAAAAGCAGTGAGACGACAATGAAATTTCATCATTTAGTGAAGAAAATAGAAACAGTAACACGACAACACGCCAATTCCGTTCCGCTTCGCAATTACACCTGTCACGCACTCCCCGTAAATAAATATCCGCGAAATTCGCCCGCACTGAAAAAACAATTTGGCGTGTTGGATAATAAATAACTTACTACACGTTTTGGTGTGTCGTCTTGCTGAGTATATTTACTCGTTTTTTGTATTTATAGGGCATAACAAAACGTCTTATAAGATATATTTATTTACACCTTATTCTGGTCACTGTAAGTGATGTTTGCCAGCACTGTTCAAATGTACGTAATGCAACAGACCGCTTTGCATGCCTTAACAAAATAATGCAGCTATTTCAAACATAATACAAGCGAAATATTTATTTTCCGTAATTGGTAGGTATCTTATACATAGTAAATAGCGCTAAACAGCGTGTTACATATTCCCACTCTGTACGCTAATGACTTTGGGTGAGCAGGAAATGTGGCAGATTGAGTATCTCTTGTCAAAATGCTCTAACTAGTTTCTTGCCAAATGATCATAAAAACGAGTGGTTCAACTATTACGTATCTTTCGCGCTCTCTAAACTTCCAACTTGCTTCATACCTCTATTAATACACGCTAACGCAAGAACCAGTTGTCAAACGATAAAAAACTAATAGATGCCTGAACAGTTTGCTATATAGCAGTATGGCGGGTAGTTAATCCAAAATTGTCAGCATAGCTACTACTACTCTAATTTTTCAAAATTGTCCAATTAAGGATTTATTTGGATAGTTTCAAATCATCAAAACTAATCCTTAATTGGAAAGTTTTAAAAAATTAAAGAATTTAAAAAATTGACAGTGATTAAGCGTAGTCTGTACTCTTATTAACAACGATATTCGTCATCACATTAGTCAAAATGTTGTGTATTGCGAATGTCGTTGTCTATAAAAGTAAAGAACACGCTGAACCACTGTCGATTAGCTATTGTTTGTTTATCTTGTTGGAATGCAAATTTTGAAATAAAAAATAGAGGTCCCAGTTTTCGTTTAGGAGAAGCAGTACCTGGTATACGAACCCATATAGTTTCTATAATGTCTTGAAAATCATAGTTACCGGTTCTTGCTAAATTTGCGTTTCCAAAAGTTGAATTCCTTCTCCTTCACAGAGAATGTTATTACATCCAATTTACGGAAATAAAGTCAGTACCCAACTCCAAAGGAGAGATTAAAAATGATAGATAAACGTCCTCGTTTAAAGAAGGTGACAATTTACCTCTCTGATGCACAACGACGATTAAGAAAAGTCGCCAATTTTAAATGTGCGCGCAGTAATCAGGTTTAAAATTATTCGCAGAAAGAATAGAGAGATTAAAGTACCAGGTATTTTTTCCCACGAACGGTAGAGAGGGTCACGTGACCTGACATTTCCCGCGTTTGCCGTTTGCCGGCCGCCGTTTCTACTCGAGGAGGACATTTTTTCCGTTTGAAGGGAACGCGAAAACGGGAGTATTTGGAGCCCATTTCTACCGACTATTTCTACATTTTGTTTGCTTGCTTTTATAGCTAAGCTTCGTTTGTCGTCTTACTACTATATGAACTGCTTGTAAAACTAATAGAGTTCAAATTCAAGCGAAAAATACATTACTTCTTTGTATCCATTAGTTCTAGTAGCAGTGAATGGCGACCGAGAACATTTGTTCTGCCGTGTCGTTGGGAAGCTTAAACAGACGAACATCACGGACGGAACGACAAACGACAAACGGCTAGCCGACGTTCAGCGTTCGCCGTTTTCGTGGTGCTTAATCTAGCTAATGTCCAGTGCAGTACTACGAGATAACCTCTAAAATGCCAGGTATACGTATGAGGTATGAGGGGCATTAAACTAATTGCACGCCATTGACTCAAACTGGTTCAGCTAAAACTGAGGAATAAAAATGACATCCCCTTACTGAAGTAGCCATAAAGGAAATAAAAAGACTTGTTTGCTCGTAAAGTCTTTCTTCGCAACACTAAAAGGACAATCTCCTACATGGCAAATGTCTTCAGCTGACAGTATTCCCATTATTTTCCATTCAATTCCTTTGGAATTTCATGTCTTTCTCCATTCTGAATAAAAAAATTACTTTTTGTTATTTTAATTTGAGTAAAATCAATCTCATCATGTGTATATATTTCACAAGAGATGTCCCTCTGGAACATACATACCGTTACAAGTACAGTGTTTATATCAGGAAAGATGTTTGTAACATAGATACCATTAAACTTACATCATAGTAATTATAGCTGAACCGACCAAACCTATTTCAATTAGGTTCCTCAAGTTTATCAATGATCTCCTGTATGCTTGGTCTCGCCTCAGGCTCTGATTCCAAACATTTCCTGATAAGGGCTCGATTCGATTTGTTTTTCACCATGGCAACTTGCCTCACACGCTTTTGTGGATCTGGCAGTTCTCCGATGCACATCTCACAGAGGAGGACGCCAAAGCTGTACACATCAACCTGAACAAGATAAAGGACGAAAATGAAAGAGAAATATAGCTATGCACTGGAGTTTATTAGGTCTAATGACTCAAAAGCTGTCGATTCATATTTAAGTGATAACGCTTAGTATGTTTTATGCTGTGACGAAAAATTGCACTGACCTATAAACGAACTTTCTAAAATTAACATTCATGTCCGTTAAAAGTAAAATTGCTTAACCTAAGTTTGAGGTGATTCAAATACCTACATGCATGTGAAATGCACAGAACAGCCTATCGAAACTGCTGATCCGGGCAGTATGCAGGATGCATGCCATATATAGGGCCTCTGCGGCTCGAGGCAGAGCATCGTGGCGCAGAATCCGAAAGTCTGAGGTTCGTTTCCTCAAGGGGACTCTTTGTCCGACGCTCGTGAAAAGACGAAAGACACCTTTCCATATTTCTTCACAGTGCTAGTGCTCTAAACGTACCATCTTTTTATTCTTTACAAAACATTCGAATTACAGCTAACCTTGACAGTTTGAGTCTCAGTAACTGCTTCAGGGGCTTTGTATATCACAGCACCAGGAGCCACTGTCATGGTCTGCTGCACAAAGTTGGCAGTTCCGTAATCTGACACTTTGCCTCGCCAATGTTCCCCTTGTCGCCAAAGTAGCACATTTGCACTGCTAATGTCGCGGTGAATAATAGATGGTTGCTTTAGGTGAAGGTAGTTGAGCGCCCGAGCCACATCCAGGGAAATGAAAGAGATTTCAATTTCAGAAAGAGCTCTCTGTTCCAACATATGGCGTAAACTTGTTTCCATCAGCTCTGTTACTAACAATGGATTCCCTTCGTCATTTGTAGCTCCAATGAACTGTAGCAGGCAAGGGTGGCGGCATCTTGAAGCAATGTCTATTTCTCGCTCAAACAATCTGCGGTTGTGAGGGGAGAGAATCAACTCATGGATCTGTTTTACTGCAACAGAACAACCACAATATTTGCCTTCGACAACGATTCCCCAGCCTCCTTTGCCAAGAGATTTACCAGTCAGCTGAATGCGATCCCTTGAAATGACCCATTCCGGGGATTGTGGGCGTTGATAGTCACGTAACTCATCCTGGGCAATGGACAGAGTTGTTTCCAATTCAATCATTTCCTGGTCTTTTTCTTCGAGTCGACTCTGCAAATGAGCAGTTTCTTCATCTTTTTCTTGTAGCTGCCCTTGGACAACCGTCATTTGCTGCGTGACATCCCTTAATTGTTCATATCTCTCTTGTAATTGTACACGCAGGTTCGTCCGCTGCAGCTCCATTTCCTGGTCTTTTTCCTCCAGTAGTTGCCTTAGGGCAGTAGCTTGATTCCGTAAATTAGCAGTTTCTTCATCTTTTTCCTGTAGCTGCCCTTGGACAACCGTCATTTGCTGGGTGACATCCCTAAATTGTTCATTTCTCTCTTGTAATTGTCTACACAGGTTTGTTAGCTGCAGCTCCATTTCCTGGTCTTTTTCCTCTTGTAGTTGCCTTAGGGAAGTAGCTTGATTCCGTAAATTAGCAGTTTCTTCATCTTTTTCTTGTAGCTGCCCTTGGACAACCGTCATTTGCTGGATGACAATCTTAAATTGTTCATTTCTCTCTTGTAATTGTTCACGCAGGTTTGTTAGCTGCAGTTCCATTTCCTGCTCTTTTTCCTCTTGTAGTTGCCTTAGGGAAGTTGCTTGATTCTGTAAATTAGCAGTTTCCTCATCTTTTTCTTGTAGCTTCCCTTGGACAACCGTCATTTGGTAGGTTACACCCCTCAGTTGTTCATCTCTCTCTTGTAATTGTTCACGCAGGTTTTTCAGCTGCAGCCCCATTTCTTGGTCTTTTTCCTCTAGCTGTTGCCTTAAGGCAGTAGCTTGCTTCTGTAAATTAGCAGTTTCTTCACCTTTTTCTTGTTGGTGCCCCTGGACAACCGTCATTTTCTGGGTGACATTCCTCAGTTGTTCACTTCTTTCTTGTAATTGTCCATGTAGGTTTTTCAGCTGCTGCTCCATCTCATGCAATTGTCTTCGTAAATTTTCTTCATGCTGTTCTTTCTCCCTCGGCCGTTCACGTATGTTGGTCTCACTAAACTCCTTCTCTCGTAGTTCTGCTGGTAAATGTGACACCTGCTCATTTACTTCTGTTACCAGCCTGCGAACATTTCCTTCTTGCTCCTTTTTCTTCGTCGGTCGCTGATCTGTTTACAAGATGAGAAATCTACAATTTATCGTAACTTTAAGAGCAAAATAATGAAGTCGTGCCTGGGTGGGATAGGAAAATCTATTTTTGTACACTAGTTGAATTCTCGTGAGCCCGCCTTGAAATGGCGGGAAACTGTTATTGTCATTGATAGTTCTTCAAGAACCACAACCCGGATGTGAGGTCTACTATGTCTTAACATAGGTACTCCTGAATTTTGATTTTTCTCCTTGTTTAGTTTACTAAAACCGCCCCTTTAAAATGCTATAATTTTTTGTTTGTTTTCTGGAATAAATCGAAGTTCATTTTAAAAGGTACAACAATTCGATTTCTTCTCTATACTTACGGAATGCGCAAAGATTAAGAGGGAAGTGGGGGATAGGGGAGTTAATCAGTTTACCCATGCAATGCACGCGATATGCCTTTGCCCATGATAAGGAAAACACAAAACAAAACTAGGACAGAAAATTCTCGTACATGTTCTCTTTGTTAAGAAGGTGCGTTTAAATACTTAGTTATTCACAAGAAAATATAAGAGTACAAAAAGGACACAAAATAAAAGGGGCAATGTAAGAGGCGTTTTCTACTGCGGACTAATTAGTTGCGTACCACGTACCTAATCGTGAATCTGGTCGGCAGTTCTTTAACAAAACAAAAAATGCTTTTCCTGCTGTACAGGTGAAGTATCTTATTCCATGGAAGGTTCCATCTGAGCATACAGACTCTTCCTCTTCCTTCAAAGAAATGAAGCACAGTGTAACAATCCCTCATACAATTTCTGATTAATAATCTGTATTCAAGCATGCAAAAGTCCATTAAATCAACGTTACAGTGCGTTCATGACCATGTTGTCCAGGTTACATTACAAGAGGTGACCATGTGTTAGCATTTGCTCTTGTACTTTAAGTCTGATTGCTAATGGATAGGTAAACTTCTGTTGAGACATTTTTCTAACCTAAACATAATTTTTCAGTTAGCTTTTATAGGTCTAAAATAAATAAGTCTCATTCATCATTCATCTCACCAATTCCAGGCCTGCAACCACATTTTCATTCATTTGTTGTAAACGTCCAATCCAGCGTATGACCCCATATTTTGGAACACCATTCCCTATAGGAACCTCTATCACAGATCCAACTTCCAGACCATGACAACTATCATATTTTATTTCATCATTCTTCCTGTCTGAAACATAAAACCCAACTGCTTTTGAATTATCCTGTAGCAAAAGCTTATGACATAGAACTAGGTCATGAGCTCCTGCCTTAAATCATTCGTTGCTGGAGTAAGTAAACTGAGTTGCATCGCAGCAATATCAAATGGATGTTTAACTGCATGCATGTACTCAGTCTGCTCTCAATAGTAAAATCTACACAGGGTTTCCATAACGGATTTACTTGGTAATTTCACGTGAAAATGTCACATTCAAGTGAATTTTGCCCTGTGAAAAGCCTTAAAAAAGCACGAGAAAAATGTTTCCCCTCCTAAAGAGCATTTCACAAAAGTAATGCTTTTCGACTAGTTTTTAAAGTTTGAGTGCAAAACTTGGACTCACGCAAGCACTTCATTCACCTGAAGGCACATTGAAATCGCCCAGTGACTTTGCATACAATTCATTTTGGTGAATTTGCTCCTCAGAGAGATTCTGCTTTTCTAATATTGCACTTTTCGGAGGTTTTGAAGGTCTTGAAGGTTGTTCAACTTCCTCGTCAAAGTCTTTTTCTGGCATGACAGTTTCCAGTGGAACAAATATTGCATAGTCTCTTCGAGTTAAAAACTTTTGAACATCATTTCTTTTTCCAGTCCCACTTCCAATTCTTGCATCCTAGAAGTGAGAAAATCCATGTTTATCTTAATATGAATTATAATTGGGAAATAATTAGTAAACTTAAAGGAGAGATGTACTTTAGAAACCATTTAATTTGCATCCCGCCTTGAAACTATAACACTGTCCACAACTTTGCATAGAGTAACCAAACGTCTTGAAAATTCTCTTTATAGCTCAGAGTTCTTGCTAAGTTTTTCATAGGAGGTAAAAATGATAAATAGCAGGTAGCTTTGCAGGAGGTCACATAGAACAAAGGGGTTACATTTGGTCACAAAAAAAAAGAAAAAGAATTGGGCCCAAATAAATTTTGGGATGTGATCTTAAAGCGGTGAATAGAGAAAAATTGAACGATTTTTTACACGTACAAGCTTTATCTTTGTAGATAGTATCTAACTGGATTTGCTAAAACGTGCCCGCTATGTTACAAGACTGACACTCAGATTCATGCCCTGCAAGAGCTCAGCTAGTGTGTGAGCACCCTGTGGATGGAGGGTGGTTGAAATTCCAAGCAGCAGGCGGCGAAATCTGATGGTTAGGTTTTCGCTTCAAGGTGGGTATTGCCCACCTTAGAGTCAGCCTGGCCGAAGGCAATGCCCGTGGGGGGGGGGGGGGTTACTTCCGCGAATTTTGGATAGGGGTGTGCCGCGAAGGTTCGTGAACCCAAACCCTATTTAAGGACTAAGAAAGCGAAAACTAATACCCCTTTTAAGGCCCAATGCCGCAAAATGACACCCTATTTCCTATCACTTTTGTTTTTAAAAAAACGCGCTTTAAGTCGGGCGTTTTCACACTCCAGTATTAGTAATTAAGCTGCCCTATCTAAGGACCACACCATGGACACAGAAACAAAAGGGTAAAAAAGGATACCCTATTTAAGGACCGAGAACCTCAAAAGCCATACCCTATTCCGCGGCACGTACCTATATGGCCCATATATGCGAGTACCCCTCCGGGAGACAATGCAGGGGACTTAACATTAAGGCTAGTGTCTGCATGTAGCCCAGCCACCAACCTATCCAGGGGTGGGCTGCAAATTACTCTGTGTGGAAAGCTCTGGGGTTGTAGCGAATCAGACATTTTCCTCTGAGGTTCGAAGAGGCTTGTCTTATTCATTGTGGTTGAAAACCTGATAGGATTGGTAGTCAGGCTTGTACTCTGTCACAGCTCAGCCCAATTTAGTTTTTATGAGGCTGATTTTGTTTTGGACTTTGTTCATTTAGTAAGAGTCAGAATCAAATGATTAATTAATTAACAAATAGAGAAGCCTTGACTGTGCTCTGTTCTGTAGTAAAGCACGCAGGAAGCGGCTAGAGCACGACAGAAGTGTAGGGAGAAACACGAGACGTAATCGAGTGTTTCTCCCCACCTCTTGAGTGCTCTAGCCACTTGCTAAGTGCTTTGTGCTTTACTACAGAACAGAGCACAGTCAAGGCTTCTCTATTTGTTTTATAATAAAGAATCTGTTGAATTCCCCACACATTACTTGCAATTTTCAAACAAAACCTTTATTTTCAAAGCGAACAACAGTGTCGTCAACATGCTCTATACTCTGACAGAGCTCGCTTACATTAAGCCAATCAGAATCCTTGTTAGAATGGGCTACCTAATTTGATTGGATGAACAATACCAAAGCTGTCAAAATGACATGATTAATGAAATCCGGCCGAATTTTTGCCCATGGAAACCTGAACGTTATCAACGTGACAATTTGAAAACAACTGCTTAAAGCTTGTGGTCGGAAATTAACAAACTGCTGCGCTCCGTTCTGTGAATAAACAACGGTCGGATATACAGCAGCGTGAGGATTTTCTGAACTGGTGGTTGCATCAGAGGAACTTGGCTGCGATGGTCTTCCATTCT
This sequence comes from Stylophora pistillata, assembly GCF_964205215.1. Lineage (NCBI taxonomy): Eukaryota > Metazoa > Cnidaria > Anthozoa > Scleractinia > Pocilloporidae > Stylophora > Stylophora pistillata. Next base: position 13,183,145 of record NC_142521.1, on the reverse strand, counting down.
ATGCACCATAGAGGATATCTGAACAAGCCCTTAGCTGTTCACTGGATGGACGAGTGTTGTAATTCCTCAGGCTAGCTTCACTGCGACGAGAGATAGCCATTATGTGCCGCGATGGAACTTGCGCGTTGGACCAGAGCGTGATTGCAATGGCTCTGATACTATGGTTAGTGTAGATTCTCGAAAGAGACGCTAGTTTAGAAATTTCTTTCATTATTGCTTAAATTTTGTTGACCCCAAGAGGCTAGTTGTCGTACCAAATTTTAACTTGAGATTTCACGGCTCGCTTTGGGTACTGAAAAAGTGCTTCGCAGGCCGGATTTAACTTCTGGATAGGTCAAGCTCTTTGGGCCTGATTACATGAGCCGAGCTGGCCCGGTCAGCCGGGCTGATTTCTTTTGTTTTCACGCTTTGGCGAACACCAAAACAAAATAAATCAGCCCGGCTAACAGGGCCAGCCCGGCTCACGTAATCAGGCCCTTTGTTACTCATTTCGTGGAGGTTCTTGGCAACTTTTCTTTCACTACACCAAGCTATTAAAAAACGGCAACGGAAAAAAAAAGATTTTTATTTGTATTTTGGTGTTCATTTTCTAGAGAAAGTTATAGTTGTTGGTTAGAAACGTGTGTGTGCTAGCCAGTTTTAAAATCGTCCACTTTCCTTGATTGTTTTTATTTTTTTGGTAAGAAGGTTTAGCAAATGTGCGTTCACTCTATTCGAGGTTTTCATATGGTATTTATTATATTTTTGCAACGAAAAAACTCACCTTCAAAAACTCGGATAGCCCACTTGGTGGATTGTTTGGTTTTCTTTGTTTCTGGTCTTACAATTATCTCGTCTTGCGGCGCTTAACATGTTCAAATCTTTGCCTGTCTAAATTGCCGCCGCGCTCATTGTTTTCGTAATTAACTTTGTTGGAAACCTCACTTTCAGTTAAAGGGTAGATCGCATTGTCATTGACAGTATCCTCTAAATCGATCGACGCTAACAGCTCGTTTTCTCTTTCGTCTTCAAGGTCGTAGAGGACTTCTGGGCCGAATAAAAACCCAAGAAAAAAATTCGGCATTTGGTCCGCCATGTTACAAATTGTCAGATGGCGTGACAGCTTCAACTCCATGTTATACACTTTGATAGAGCACGCCCTTTCAACCAATAACAGCACGCGTTATATCTGAACTTTATGATAATTAACAATTATACGCCGAAGGCGAGGTGAATATCGACGAATAATCCGCGAGACAAAGTTGAGGGGATTATTAGACAATATTCACCGAACCTGAGGCGAATAATTGTTTTAGTATAATTTCAGAGCTGAACAACAGAGAAATTTCAAAAATCATAACATTTTAGTAACATTTATTAACATTTTAGTTTAACATTTTATATAAACCATGCGGAGCAGTTTATATATAGCGTCATATAAGGAACCGCTCGACCAATCAGACTGCTGGAAACTCTTTGTTCAGCTCTGAAATTATACTAATTGGAGTTAGTATAATTTCAGAGCTGAACAAAGAGTTTCCAGCAATCTGATTGGTCAAGCGGTTCCTTATATGACACTATATAAACCGATCCAGGCGGTTTATATAAAATGTTAAAATAAAAAGTTAATAAATGTTACTAAAATGTCATGATTTTAGAAATTTCTCTGTTGTTCAGCTCTGAAATTATACTAAAACAATTATGCGCCTCAGGTTCGGTGAATATTGTCTAATAATCCCCTCAACTTTGTCTCGCGGATTATTTGACGATATTCACCTCGCCTTCGGCGAATAATTGTTAAATAGAAATCGTTGGAGAGGCAAGTGCTATCTTTCTCTATATTTATAATAAATAAACATATTCTTTGAAAAAAAAAAGGCTTGATGTAGAAATGCACTTATGTAAACAAATGCCCCCAAAGCCACATATGAAAGAAAAGCTCCCATTCTGATAATGGTCAAATTTAAAAAAGTGAATTAAATATCTGAAATAAGTGTTTTGTAGGATTTGAAAAATGCATACTTTTATGGAATGGTGCAAACAGTTTTCATGCTTTTCCAGTTTGAATGAAAACACATATTTTCCTTCTGTGATACCAACATTTTCAATCTTCTTTGGTTCATCTCTTCTGCCAATCTCTGATCAATTAGGAGCCACACAGAAAGGCATTCCAATAAGGTTTTATTTTAGCAACAACCCCACATACTCAGCTCCTTGTGGAGCCCATACTGTGGTATTGTATGTGCAATTCAGTAATTGGGTTGGTGATTTCAAAGTGGTGGCATCCATAGTTAGAAAACTAGTTAGCGTAGGTAACTCTTCGAATCTCAAAACGCACAACATACTGTTAGTAGTTTCTGGGGCATATCTATTCTTCCACTCCATGTACATGTACAACAATCTGAGCAAGCATGTTTTGTATTGGATGACTTTCCTACTGCCTGCTACCCAAAAGGCATTTAAAATTCTTTGAGACCTTAACAACAAACTGCTTTACACCAAGTAAAATCATGACCCTTTAAGGTGATTCCTCATTGTTGAACAGCTCATCCTGTACTGTACATAAAAGTCATGTAAAATTGATTTTGGTTTACATTAATTATCCACTCTAAATGGGAGAAATTTAAAAAAATAGACAAAAGCAGTAAAAACATATGAGCTAACAGCTCAGATGCAAATCATGACCTTGAAAGTACCAACTTGAGGAATGTTTTGCATCAATTTCATATAAGATTGCATAATATTTCTACAAATTATACATCAAATGTTCCATATGCTCAAGAATTTCTACCTGTCGAGTATCTTTACAAGTGTTACTTCAAAAACTCTTGCTTCCAGCTATCAAAATGTTTACTGTGGACTGATGAAATGATGTGCATGATTAATGCCACTACACTGAGGCATTAATGGGGTAAGTTTGGCCCATCATATCTCTTAGACAAGCTCAGTGACCTATCATTTTTCCTGCATTTTTCAAAACTGACATTGGTGGGAGAAATTTGGGAAAAATTTTTAAAAAATTGTTCAATTAAACTTTCTTTTTCTGAGGAATTGTTTTAAATAAATAAAATTGATAACGAGCAGCAAGAGAATCTCCTCTCACCTTTCACCTATGGCATACCGTCATAACCTATGCTGTATGAGCTGTTCCTCATTGGAAGTGATTGGGAATAAGCATTTCTTCACCCACAGGGAAGTATGAAACTTTGAGCAGTGCAAGTCGGGAAGAGGACACTATTTTTTCACATTCTGGCCCCTTAGAAGGATATAAATATTTATATACAAAATTAATACTTACCATTTCCAGTCCTACTATTTTTTCGCCATTTTCATCGCCAATATACCGGACAGTTCCCCTAGCTAGATAACCCTCCACGAAGACCACAACTCTTTGATCAATTTCATGTCTTTGATCAACTTCATGTCTTTGATCAATTTCATGGTCAGTAATCCCCATAGATGACTTTTGTTCATTTTTTTTTCTAAAGGATGGTAATAACCCTTTACAAAATGATTTAAAAGAAGCCTCAGGAGCTTTATCTTTTCTTTCGTAGTTTTGATTCTTATGTGAGTCTTCTAGATCTCGTGGTATAAGTTTATCTAGTCCAACAAAAACTCCTGAATCCTTTGGGCAGTCAAAGTACTTCCTGTTTATTAGTGTTCCATCACACGTTCCTTGCCCTGGGGTCTAGAAAGTTATACCAAGCAAACAGCAAGTATTAATTCTTTGTATCATAACATATCACAAAGTTTAAACTACCCAAAAACTTAGGTATAATTTTCAATATACGGTATGTTACTCTTTTTCATAATGTTTGGTTGCTCTATTTCTTTACAGAGCTCAAAACTTTCTGTCTCTTTTATTCTATTTATGAACATAACACTATTGACATTGCAATCCTAGCAGTATGCAGGATGCATGTCATATGTGAACTTTGTAATGGACCTTGCTTTACATGGAGTCTCTATGGCTCAGTGGTAGAGCATCGTAGTCAGGGTTGGATCAGAAGGTCTAAGGTTTGATTCCTCTCTGGACTTCAAAACGTTTATTTTCATTCCAGGCTGTTTACTAGATTAAAAAACATCTTTTCCATTTTTTTAACAAGCTCAAAACCTTCCATTTTTCTTATTCTCTGTTTGGTCCTATATTTTAAAATGAACTTCACACTTCTCATGAAGTTGCAATTTTTCTTTTCTGGGGACCCTTGACCCTGACCCAGCCAAGAAGAAGAGAATATGTAGAAGAATAGTTTATTCAATACCTTAATAGCAGCATGGGCTGAATTGCTAAGATTTAAAATGTATAGAAGGAGAGATTTTATAAATATAATTACAATTTTACTTACATGCTTACAATAAGAATCCTACGACCACGACTACAATAAGGATCCTACGACTATGACTACAAATATAAAATCTTGGAAATTAGTGCAGTTGAATTGCTAAAAAAGAACTGCACACTTGTTAAAAAAAGTGTCATGACACCTATTGGTCTTACATGGCTTTACACGGTATGGTCTAGCCTTCCTGAGGTCTTTAGTTGGTCTCTCGTTGAAAGGAATAAGAGGTGCAGAACATCAAGGAGGTTATTTACAATTTTGTTTAAATGTTTTTTTACATAGTTCCGTCCTTCTTTGCTCTACCGTAACGAGGCCTGAACGTGCCAGGGCATCTGAGTAATGCACTTCGTAACCGAAAATTATTCTAAGAGCACATTTCTGTATTCGTTGTAAACTTAAGATTAGATATTGTGGAAGACTAAAATGAAAAACCTGGCAGCCATAAAGTAAAACAGATTGGATGCAGGCAACATAGAACTGAACTAGGTCTTCAAGTTAGCTTTCATCGGGATATTTGATCACCTAGCTACTTTTACCTAGCCAACAAGCTTCCTCAAGATGCTTTCTCAGTATTGTTAGCACCAAGTAAATTAAAAGCTTTGTCAACAGTTGCTGAAGGCTATGTGTTTAAAGAATTTACTATTCTATCTTGTAAACTGGGGGTTAAATACATCAGCAACTCTGGCCGACTTCTGTGTGTCAGTCTTACATAAAGAACAAGACCAGATAGAAGTGGTTCCTTTTTCTCAACAAGGTAAATCTAGACATGAAATATGCTACTGAGAACAGCGACACTAAGTGTGGTTTTGATGCCCCTGATAAATCTGTCTGGCTCTGCAGCCAATGACATTGTGATGGAAAACTCATCCACAACAACCACTGGGTAGCTTTCATGTACTAAATATACTTTGTCACTGCAATACAATCTAATAAGCATTCCGACTGGTGGGGCATCCAAAGTGAGTTCCGGCTAGGGCTGCGATGTGAACATACAAAATAACCAAACAAACCAAAAAAACAATTAACTTCCCTGCAATACTCTTACCAATCCAACCTTGAAAAGCATTTCCATAACAAAACTGATCAATCAGGATTATTACCTCTTATTCAAAGCTAAGTTACCTTTAATGCAAAGTGAGGTTGACATAAAGTCTTGTCAAAAGCTAATCCCAGGATGGTATTATTCATCTCTGGCCATGCTTGCAAATCTTTTGTTTTCAAACTAATAAACCACCATTCCTTCGGGCTTACACTATTTTGCGAAACGAAACGAAACGAAACAGGGCGAGATGTAACGAGACTAAAAGAATAATGCAGATACATGATCTAATTGGGCAAAGATAACTTTCACAAGAATAATGGAGTAATCATCAATATATGAGACGGATTGTTATTCATTTTGCAAAATAGTAATTTTAGGAGAGTTAATTACTATTTTGCGAAATGGACTATTTTCACCCCGCGGTGACTACTTGACCGCTTTCATGTCCCTCAAGTACATTGAAAACATTATAAATTAGTATATTCCCAAAGATTTTGGCCATCTCTCAGTTATTAAACCGGATTTTTATTCATTTCGCAAAATTTTTTAAATTATTTTTTTAAATAGAGACTAGTGAGCAGCACTTCTGTGAACAGTAGTTGTAAAACTTCTTTTATTTTCCGACGCGTTTTGTCTAACTGTCGTAGACTTCTTCAGGGAGTCGTACATGTATAACTAAACGCCTGTATTTATAAGCCAAAGTTACAGGGGCCGATGACCATAAAGGCTTGGCCGGGCTTACGAACAGGAACAGGTGAAGTTGTGAAAAATTTAAAACGTGTTAGGCAAGGTGAGAAAAATATTTTGGGGGCCACGGTTTTAGCTAAAACTGTTTTTAAAAAATAACGCGAGCCAGGTGCCCATCGTGTCAGAAGAAGATTCCTATGAAGTTATGGCCCATGAGGTACACCGAGTACAACCAGAATGAAGAGCCCTTTTATGTGGTGTAATGCAATAACATGCACCGGTTGAACAAATGAGTTCCCCAAGAGAATACAGATAGCGCCCTACGACATTGCTCTACTACACTAAGAGCGTTATCGCTGCCGTAAAAATGACGATAACGGCAACGTTGAAATGGTGATAACAAATAAAAAGAAGGCAAAAAGGTTTTACTGCATTGATAAGAACTGCATCCTTCCAAGGCACCCTAAAATTAAAGGGGAGCTAAAAAATTTAAAGATTTGTCTAATATCTTGGGGCCGTTTTTAATAAAACAATTATTCCACTCGGGCTTGTTGGATATGAGATGATTATAACCAACTCGGTGCAATGCACCGGGTTGGCTATCTATCATCTCATATCCAACAAGCGCGAGTGGAATAATTGTTAAATATTATGTTTGTCTCTTATTTCTTACGATATATCTCTTACAGTAGTAATTTTATAATTGCGAAATGAACTATCTTTACGCTACGATGAAAAATATTTCTCCGTTCTATCGTCACCAATACATGTTTGATTACTTAAAAGCTTTAAATATACATTGCAAACCTAAAGCCTAATAATTTTTAGAATGGATTTAATACATTAGAACTTCGATAACCCGAATCCTCCGGTAACCCTTACAAGACCCAATCTTTCATTCACTTAATTTTAATAGCAACTAATTGGAAACATTTTTTGCCACCCAAGGAAATTCAGGATAGCTGGGTTCTACTGTAGTGACGTGATAGATGCGGAAAAACGTTGAAATACCAGTTTAATTAGGTCTTTGTGTAATTTTCGCCTGTTTCAAACTTAAACATTTCGATGGGAAAATCCTTGTGACTGTCTTTCAGTCGCTGCTTTACACTGTCGGTGACAATTACCAAACCTCTCCAGAAGTATGGTACGCTTACATATTTGTGGATTACGGTATGTTGGCTCATATACCATAATGGCTAAGCCAATAAAAACTCTTGAATTGCATTATCCACTGATCCAGTTTGTAATAATTGGGAATATATCATAGTGTAATGTTCAGAAGTAAATTTTTGACCCGGAAAAAAAGGCATTTTTATTGAAGGATAAAAATTATTCAAAATGATACCCCTCCAAAAATTACTATTTTGCGAACTGTACTTTAGTACACATTAATAAATAGGAGGACGCCAAAATGTTAGTACTTTATGTTAAAACTCTTACGCAGTATCCGTGCTCTCCAAATTTCCCGCTTGCATCCATAACTCGATATAAGCACTCTAAGTACGAACACATTCTTAATTTTTTGGACATTGTTACTTCGTGAAATTAATTAAATGAATTAAAGGAGGAGATGACCAAAATCCTCGAGAATATACTATAGTGTAATGTTTCAACGTATTTGTGCGACCCGAAAAGGGAGACATTTTTATTGAAGGGTGAAAATAGTCCATTTCGCAAAATAGTAACTCTCCGAAAATTACTATTTTGCGAAATTGACTTTAATCTGGTGTTAAAACTGAGAGGAGGCCAAAATCTTTGGGGATATACTAATTTATAATCTTTTAAATGTATTTGTGTGACATGAAAACGGTCAAGTAGTTACCGCGGGGTGAAAATAGTCCATTTTGCAAAATAGTAAATCTTCTAAAATTACTATTTTGCGAAATGAATAAAATTCTGTCTTATTAATTGTCGATTACTCCAATATTCTTGTGAAAGTTATCTTTGCCCAGTTAGATCATGTATCTGCATTATTCTTTTAGTTTCGTTACATCTCGCCTTGTTTCGTTTCGTTTCGTTTCGCAAAATAGTATAAGCCTTCCTTCTTACTTAAGTCTTCAATTGTCTGTTTTTCAACTTAGTTTACTCATCAGTTCACTGCTGTTTTAAAGGCTGAGAGGCTCACTATGGTACTATAGTCAATCTCTTGGCAAACTCCATGCTTTCAATACAAGGGTAGGTTTTAGAAGGCTTTGGCAAAACCCAGACCGGATCTTATCTGATTTACCAAGCCTAGACCAGATCGGACCGGATTAACAAAACCTTTGATCGGATTGCGTCCGACTGGCAAAACCCGGACCGGATCCGAAAAAATCGGATCGGTAGGTGTTATACCATACAAACCAAACGAACAGTGAATACAGGTTGTACAATTTCAAAGAAATTCGGTCAATTTTAGTGCAAGAACATACCTCATATTGGAGCTGTCCTTTCGTAAACGTGGAAAACACCCAAAAATCCATACAAGTTCTGCAGCCTTTATGAGCGCTAAGCCTCACGGGAGTTACAGGCGCTGATGTTTAAGTTTTCGATCGGAGGTAACGACACCTGCTAAGCAAGTGCCGGCCAACTGAGGCTGCTACGATTTGACCGTAAACGATTGTAGTTGAAAATGAATATCCACAGACGTTCTCAAGCTCTTATTACGAAATGCAGAGTTGTTTTATTACGAGCGGACGTGACCGTGACGGGAAAGTGGTGTTGTGTTACAATACAAGTAACGGAACATTTTCGAACTGCCCTTGGCCTCATTTTCAAAACGAGTCCTGGTGCTCATCTTTCATATGATAATAAGTTTTCATTCACATGCAAATTAAACTCATTTTCAGAAGAATGGTTGAGCACCAGGCCTCGTTATGAAAAAGAGTCCAGGGGTAATTCAGAAATGGGCTATCAGCGCGGTGGTGGTGTTTCCATTTTCCTCTATGAATGAAGAAATTTCCTGGTCGTCTAGCTGCTTTTCTTCATTCGACTCATCTTATAAACTTGGATCTATATTTGCCAGCCATTCTGACTCTTCGTCGTGGGAAATACAATTCAAATTGTCCGCCATTTTTTTTTTCGTAACTGCAATCCAATTCTTCGCTTGCGCGATGCGAGAAAACCTGTTTAACGGTACTCTAGAGTACAAATACCGCGTGATATTTGTACTCGTCTATGGCGTTATTTGTACTCTACAAAGTGTAGTTGGACAATAATTTACAATAATGTTTAAATAATTTTTAAAAAACTATGTACAGTGTGCAAGGCTACAAATGTGTTTCTTATGGCATAATTATCTATAGTTTTCAAAATAATGAAGTATGTGAGCTTAGTGCCTCGTCTGTTTTCTGTAGTTCTTTATGCCTGTTTAGGCGAAACAACTATACCTTTACTATAGTGAGCTGGGGGGCGCCTGTGGAATATCTCATACGAAAAAGAACTATTACAACTTTGTTTCACTGAGCTGCGGAAAAAGGCAGTCGTATTTCTATGCCAGAACTTGATTATGAGATGTTACGTGACTATTTTGGTGGGAAATTTATGGCGATCCGATTTTTTTCGGATCCGGTCCGGGTTTTGTCAATTGGACGCAATCTAATCTAGGTTTTGAAACTTTCAGAAAGTCGACGAAAATTGACTTGATATTTAACGGTGCAATGGTTGTTAGTAAAACGCGTAACGGCGTAACGAGAATCCGCGTAACGGAATTTTTTTAATGTTATTTTTCTTTATGTAATTTTTTTTATCTTATTACTTTTTTAAATTTTATTATTTTTTCTTAATGTGAATACAGTCGAAGCTCTCTTAACGGACAATCGTAAGCGGACAGCTCTACTTATGGCCGCCTTGTTTGAAACCCCGTTTTAACTCCCATACAAACTCTGTATTTGTACATTCTCGAAAGCGGACATTCCTGGAAGCGGCTGAGGTCACTTTCAGTGATTACGACTTAGACTTTTTCTTTGTTTTTAAGCTCTCGTAAGCGGACACCCGAAAGAAAACCAACAACCTCTGCACATTATCTTATTTTTATCAATCAACCATTTTACATTGCCGTTCGTCACAATGATTTTACAGTAATTACAGTATCATATTTCAATGTTTGTTTTGTCGTCATGCACGTACGGTTACATTTCGAAGCATATGCGCTTGTGACTGGGATTACAACGTTGTCAGCACATTGTAGCCAAGGCACTCAAGTTTCGATTCTAGCCAAGGCAGACGCATTGTAGTGTCACCATAAAACATATACTGGCAAGGAATTTCTAAGCCGTATCCGTAGATTCCTAGTACTGCAGTATACAGTACTGTAATAGTGTTCAGTTATCGTCATTATCGAAGGATTGTATAAGGCGCCATAAAACTAAAGTGTCATTTAATACCGCGGTATTTATTTGTATACCAATATTTATTGTTAGCTGAGCAAGCCCCCGTAAGCGGCCATCTATCCCCTGCACTTCTAGTGGTCGCTTACGAGAACAATTCTCGTAAGCGGCCAGCTCTAGTTACAACAGGCTATTCTTAGGATCGTGAAGCGGAGGAACGATATTGTAAGACTAATATAAGAATGTCCGTGTAAGAGCCGCGTAGGTGGTTAGGAGACCATTAGATATGCATTTAAGTCAGTTTCGTTACATTAACAGAAGTTCTAAATTGTTCGCTGAAGAAACATAACCGTAGCCCCCTACGGACACATCCGTTAGGTCTTTTGAGGCTAGGCTCGTCACCCGCGGCGATTGCGTGACGAGACAAGTAAGAATGTCTGCGTGGGGGTTGTCTCATTCTAAGGGGAATTGACACAAGCACAATTCCCCGGAGCCTCACGTTGAGTACTATAATATAAAATAAAACTTACCTTCAAATTGAACCTTGATGGAAATTCTCTTTTAAAGAACTAACCAGAGCTTGCATATCCATTAAAAATAAAAATCGTAAACGCAAGTTGTTAGAATTAAAAAATTGCGCGCTGGGGCCTGTTTCTCGAAAGTCCCGGTAACTTAACGGGCCCGAAGCCATGTTTTAAAAGCAAAATTTAAAGGATAGGAAAGCAGGTTCTGGCACCCAAACCAGTCCTTTTTGTTTCTTTTGCTGATATTTTTATTGTATCATTTTCAAAACTTTCGAAATCCCCATCTTGAATGAATACAGAACAGCTTTACGGGCCCGTTAAGTTACCGGGACTTTGGAGAAACGAGCCCCTGGACGCAAAACCTACTCTATTTCTGAAACCTGCAACTGCACTAAACAAATTTTGACTGAAAAGATCGAAAGCAAGAAAGGAAACTAACTGAGTGAAAATGAAAGTCCAAAACTTACCATCATCGTTCTCCTCCATGACCGACCGACAGACAGAGCTAAATAAATGTATACGCATGCCCTTGGTTTTGCCGCGGAAACACAGATTTTGAATCGTTCGCACAGATGATTTCCTGTTCTGTTGCTTCGAGGCATCGTTTTCCTTGCCGCTTTTCTTTCACAGAACAACCTCCAAAAACTTGGCACACCCCCTTAAAATTTTCAAAACTTAATTTTCTCCTTAAAAACTCTGGAAATACGAAAATGCCTTCGACGAAAAGAGACTTCCTCGGTTTTAAAAGTCAGCCCTTATTATTTTCCGCTTAGATATGTATTTACATTCGGCGGAACTAAGCTGTAAGTGGCAGTGACAAAGAATTTAAGGTTTGAAATCTGTAATGTATTCATCTAAACTCTCCCCAGTCGAACTTTTCTAGTTTTATGTTAAAGTTTATCTTGCATGTAATTAAGCTGTTTTACCTCTAACCCCCAGAGGTCGGTGCGCTTTCATTTGGATGGGGAATACGTTCCCATTTTTTCCCATTGGGTTTTTGGGTTTTCGTATCCGGTGGCGGCACACAAAACGTTTTAGCCCGAGAGGTGATGACTAGTTGTTTACTACTCTCTGGCATTATTTTATTTCCCTATCAGTAAAATCGCTGTCCGCACTGAAAGACTCATAACCTGCATCAAATTTTGCCTGCAGCCACAACCTAAATGTCTTTTCATCCACATAAATACGCTTATGGTTTCTCAGTCACGCTTTCTTGTATTCCCCTCTGTCTTCATCCTTTCGTTTCTGCTCTGATTTGATGCGTTTACCGCCATGTCCGGATCCTCCGCTAGACGCCATTTTGAATTTGTGAATGCAACTTGAAAAAGTCAGGATGACTTTTTCAATCAGCTACACAAGCATGCGCAGACCGTGACCGTGTCCCTTTAAATACTCGGGCTCCTAGTTCGAGCTGCACACCCACTCTTGTGTAGGAGTCGTGAATTTAAATAGGAACGCTAACTTTTAGAGCCCGCGTTGTTGACCGCATACCCTCTGACGTTGCATTCTGTCTGACCGACCTCCTGGAAGCGTGAGTAAGTGCGCCCGTACTTTCTAGTGTCTCCGGAAATGCGGTAACTTTGGCCAAGGGGCGGGAAAAACCCCGCCAATCACGAATAATTATGTTCACATTTTCAGAAAAAAAAAAATTTTAAAAATAATAAAATAAAAACCAAATTACAAAAAAAAAGATAATAACATTAAAAAAAATTCCGTAACTAGGTTTCTCTTTACGCCGTTACGCCGTTGGTCGTTTCGCCGTTACGCGTTTTACTAACAAGGCTGGTGCAATTAAAAATAGAGTTGTTAGTCTAGCCATGAGAGCCATCGGGAAAGGTAATCTGTACTAAATCGTGGCGCTTTGAAAGCGAAAGGTTTTCATTTTCTTCCAATACTTGCAGGAACGCTGTGTGATTGTGGAATAGCTATATTTTAAATCTTTTTCTGAAAATTAAAACTTTCACACCACGCGCCAGAGTGTGTTGCTATTTTTAGCGGTGAGCTTCTCTTATTTTTCAAAATGGCAATAGGCTATTTTACAGTTGTGTACTTAGTTGCCAAGCCTTTGATTCAGAGTGAGGCTAAAGATGACCCTGTTGTGATAGAGACCTGTATCTAGTTAGCATGATAACAAAATGATTTACATTTGAAAGGTAGCAAGGTTTGTATCATAACAAGGTCATCTCTAGCCTCACTCCCGTTCAAAGGCTTGACAACCAAGCACACAACTGTAAACTGGACTATTGTGTATCTTTGGATATTTTAAAACCGCTTAGATCTTTCATTCGAAAGCCCCAAAGTAAACAAACCTGGATATGAAATCGTTGTAGGCTCAGTTCTCGCTAAATTATCCTAAAGTAGTCGCAAGTCGCTTATCACAGCGATCGATAAACTTAGCTGGGTTACCGGAAATTTGCATATAGAAAGAATCTTGGTTTGAAATAAAAGATAAACGCACTACACTTTCCAAATACATCGAAGCACTGAAATAAATCAGACATTGATCATCTCGGGTCTGCAAAATCTGCGAGCCAGCGAGCCATTTGAGCCACGGTGTGAGCCATTTTTGCGGGTAATTTTTTTTTTTTTCGATTGGTCCAGGGTCTGGAAGGTCGTCGATTATTTCGCGCCCGACTATCAGAAAACTATCGTTATGAACCGGCCGCCCGCCATCTTCAAAGCGGAGATGATCCTTGGGACAAGTATAAACGGTACAACCTCGCTCCCAGGGTACTCTCTCTTTCCCTGGGAAATTAATTTTAAATTTAGCCACAAAAGTGCTTGAAATTAAAATATTCCCAGAAAAATCCTAATCTCGCTTCGGTTGCCAAAACTATTGCTGGTGCGTCAAATATGAAAAATGCTCAATTTCAGAATACCCGGCCACCTCATTTACCTATGTCGGGAGGCTTTGAAGAACGAAGCTTAATACAATAGAGGCTATTCTTATTCAATGACATTTAAATGAGTGGCCGGGTTCTCTGCCATCTAGCCCAAAAATTAAGTAAGGTTCAAGATTAAGTAAAAAAATTTCTGAGAAAAATGTACGGCTCCACCGCTGGCCGCTCTACTGCAACTCGAATGGGTAGTTGAATGGTGTCCATGACTCCTGCCATTCATTGATATCCACGTGGAAAATTATTCAAGAGAAAAGAGAACAGTACTTCTAGGGCAACTCCGTGCATTGGTGTCAAGAATGGTGAGTAAATCGCGTAATTTTAACAGCTTCACTCTTGAGTGAATCAGAGTTATCAAAACTCTGTCGGTTGACTGACTGCTGCATGTGGTTGACTCTTCCCTCAGACAAGTCTTTCTTAAAAACTCGCCTCCAGAGTGGCAGAAGCTGGTTTCGAATTAGCGTTCGACCCACCCGCTGACGGTAAATGCTTCTACTAAGCCGCTTCTTCTCATTTTGAATATGGCTCGCAGGACTCGCATGGCTGGCCCCTAGGTTCGCATGGCTCGCTGGCTTGCAGGTTTCTAACACTCATTATTTCAAGGAAAATCGCGGTGTTCAACGCATATTTTTGCAATATCCATGCGGTCACGGGTGAAGTGACAGGAACTATTGCTTAAATAATTATTCAATCTTTAAATGTTGTCCTTCAGTAACATTTCGGGTAAAACAATAAAAACACTAATATGGCCTTGAATCACTGGTTCGTACGAAATCATGTGGAACGAAACGTGGCAGTTACTTCGAAGTCTTCGAAAGTGAACAATTCGACTACGAGTCGCGCAAAAAGGATATTTTTCTGCCAGAAACGGTTATAATTCAATCAAATAAAAATGTAGCAGTCAATCGTCAGATTCACCTCAGAGGCGAATGGTGCACAAGAGGCAGAGTGCTCGACTGGGCGACCGGAATATTTTTTCAGTCGCCCGGGACCAAATGTCGCTGGAGCACAGCCTTGATAGTAAAAAACCTTTTGGAAAGTACATCATTTTCTGAGTAATGAAATAGAAAAGTTATGTACAAGGACTCATAAGTCTTTAGGTTTGAGTAAGTCACATTAAAACCAAACATTGCACTCAACAAACTCAAACTACAAGAAACCCTTAAAAATTCAATGCTTTCAGTACACTCCTGGGTGCTGAAAGAAGTTCCCGTAAAGTTATCAACCTAGTGTTTACTTACAAGAAGTTGAACTCCAAACCATGTTCCGAGATAAGGGGGTAATTCACCCTTGTACCGTACGACACCACGAAGTTCCTTTGAAGATATTGCTTGCACTTTCACATAAACTTCACCTCCTGGTGAAAGTTGTCGCCCAAATAAAAGATGCTTTCTATCTTGAAACGTATTGTATCTCGATTCAAGGGAAGAAATGGCCAGAAGCAATTTCGCTTCTTCTTCAAGCAGTCGCGCCAAATACATCGCAGAAGGTTCCCTGAATCGAAATGTTTTACTTCCCTTTCCAACCACAGTTACTGAAATTGAATTTTGAGGGCCTTGAGCCTCGGAAATATCTTCTAATAGTTCGCCTCGTAGTAGTTGGCTAACGTGCGTTGTAAGGCCAGCACGACGGCAAAAGTCATTATCACGAAGAAGAATGTACTTGGTTCTTAGTTCTTCCATTCTTGGTCGAGGACAAAAAAATAACAAATTTACCGACTCTGAGGAACAGTAACTTGTAAAACAACCCGTGAATTGAATAATCACACCCACTCCTGAGCTCGATTTCCGCCGCTCTCTCGAGTCCAGTCTTTTTCGTTCCTCCCCGAGAAGACACGGCTGGACGCACTAGCGGTCATCCATACCTTAGACGTAATCATTTGAAAAAATTGATCTATATGCGCTCTCAGGTGTCACCAGTAATGAAAAAACAACTCAAATTGGAGTGGATGCGTACCTACAATCGCTGATACAGCGACTAAATTTAACTCGAAATATAGATGTGATAGATTAAAACGCTTCCCAAACTATTTTGTTTTCCAAAATAGCCTATTTTTGATAAATCAATAGTTCTCCTCTGCACGTTTAGGAAAAATACCAAAATTAATCAAATTTTGCGGAGAAAATCTTAAAAAGATTAAAAAATCTTATTTTCCCCTGCAAGATTGAGCATGTCTGTAAAAAACTATGTGTTAAGAGTCAACCATGGAAAGATGCAGAGGTAATCTGCAACCACTCAGTAAATGGATATTGTAGAAATTCTGCAACCAGTCACCTTAATGTCGATAGCGTCATGTTTTGTAAAGAGTAAGAAAGATGATAAGTTTTGAGCTCGGTAAAGGAATATAGAAAGATGTTTTTCGTCTTGTCACGAGTGTCTCTTGCTCAGGAAAGAGCCTCTGAGGCTGAGTGGATGAGCATCGGGGCGCGAAATTCGAAGGTCTTAGGGTCGATTCCTCATGGGGACTCGGAATGTTTTCTTTGTCCCTCGCTCGTAATAAGACGAAAAATATCTTTCTATATTTCTTTACCAGCTCAAAACTAACCATCTTTCTTATTCCTGAGTATTCCTGTTTGTGTAAACGAGTGTGGAATACTATTTACAGTGATTGCTACAAATGAGGCTGGAAGGAGGGTAGGCGAGGACCTGCTTTCTAGCAGAACGTATATGATTTGAAAATTATAAACACTTGGAATAAAACTCTACAAATATAAAGTTGCTGGCTTTAAAGTTTGACCTTGAATCTGAATATGAAGTATTCTGAATTCAAATTTGCTCGCTCTTGTAAACATGTGTCCTGAAAATCCAGGATGTAACGAGCAAATAAGAAAGTTCTGAAATTCTAAGCACTACTGATTTCTAACGGAGGACCATATAAATTTTACAGAAAGGACGAGGGGAAGAGCTTCTATTTTGAAATTTTCTTGGCTGCAGCTCTGCAGAGATCATTAATTGTATTTCATCCTCGGAACATTCAATCGTCTAATCTGATCGTCCAGGTGAGGGAAGTCCTAAAAAAGACTGTTTTCTGAGTGTGGAAATTACTGTCGTTTCGACACTTTGAGTGGAAGTAATCACCAGAGTCCCCGCTCAGGTTTATCAGAGATCAGTCATCGTCACCGAGAACAATCCTTTTAGTATTGTACTCTCATCCAGACGATCGGACTTCACGAAAAAAAAATGTTCTTTCTGTAGAAAGACTACAGTATGATAACTGTATCCAGTCCAAATAAACCAAAAATAAGTTGAAGAGTATTTTTGAGCCAAGTAGCTCAGTGTAACTGGATGATTTTGACTTTGTCTTTATCGAAGGAACTGCAGTAATCATAGTCTTAGCCTGCGAGCAGGCCGTTGTTTGGTCTCAGCTGTGAAGGAGATTACAGAAAGCGTTGCAACAATGCAATTTATTTTTGCTCACAAGTATTTAGACACCAGTTGCAATAGACCATAAAATACGTGTAGCTGAGTTTTTTCTAGATTGGAGAGTTTTTTTTTTGTTTTCAATTGAACATTACTTATACTGACTGATATCTTTTGAAAGTAGATGCTATTTTTCTTTCAAAAAAATGCAAACATAAGTTAGTTTCCATTATCAAATACCCATCCAAAAAATAGCTCTTGCATGCGTAGCATGCCCATGTTCTATAATATGCTAAGCTATGTTACGGCTAATGACAT
This sequence comes from Stylophora pistillata, assembly GCF_964205215.1. Lineage (NCBI taxonomy): Eukaryota > Metazoa > Cnidaria > Anthozoa > Scleractinia > Pocilloporidae > Stylophora > Stylophora pistillata. The sequence goes on along the minus strand of NC_142521.1, from coordinate 13,165,691 downwards.
CTTTCACAGATGTATTCTGTGGCCCTTTTACTTTATAACAAGTTAGATCTCCTCAGACTTTTCCAAAGGCTTAAAGCGAGTCTTTATCTGATGTGCTATCCAAGACTATATGTTAAAACCACCTTTACAACTTTGTTACCCGAGAACACGTCTCTTTCCTTCAACCAAGGTTATAATTAGAAATCTGAAACATTCAGTCGCATGTTGAAGCTTATCTTTTGTTATCTATCACGAGAAGAAACGATTGGCTAACAATTTGATAATCTTAGAAGTAACTTTAAATTTAGTAGTTTTATCCTTGTGTTCTAAAATGAGGCTGGTTTTTCATCGGGGTTGGCATCTAGTGGAGAAAATACCATACATCCGCTCTAAATAATAATTTATGATTATCCTCTTGTAGTTAATACGTAGCTAAACACCACAGGGTGCTGTAGAAATCCTACGAGATTAGCCAATCGAATATCTCGATTCGTGAAAGTTATTTTTAATATCTTTTTTCTATAGTTATCAATTATATGTGTTACAACAGGGAAAGTTTCGTGGCCAACAGATAAGTGCCGACTGCTTCTCTCATTCTAGACTTGGCCGGTTTTTGGGTCCTCAACGAAGAGAGACTCGCACACATTCTAGTCCTGATTACACTGATCTACCTTTATTGCTAAATAAAAGTGCTTCTCTAAATGTTGCCTAGGATGACAGGTCACGTTTCAATGCACCAAGGTCACGCTTTCTTTAGCTTTACTACACATGCATCTCGCCTTCGGTGAAACTGGTCATGGCCAAAAACAAAAAAAAAAAAGGGACGAAGCCCAAATTTGGAGCGGTATTTAAATAGTTGTGGCCGCGAAGTAGATATCTCGGGGCTAATTTCGCCAAATCTTGCTGTTGGAGCGAGACTCGCAGCCAAAATTGAGAGTCAGGCTCTGGACGAGAAGAACTCCAGATGATACGAGCTACGGCTCATCGCACTGGAGCAGTTCGCGGCACAGAACGGAGATGATGCCATTCTGTTCGGCCCAAGCAAAAAGCCCTTCTTAGCAGCCACATTATAAACCTTCATGCGTAAGTATTACTTTTCAGTATCGATCTAGTAATTACAGTAATCGCAGGTTCCGAGTTCTCAATCCACATTTGGTTATATCGGCGTTCTTTAGAGAACTATTTGATCAACGTTGTTTAGTTTGTATGCAGTGTATTCCTTAGATATTTCGTTGATTATGACAAAATCAGCTGAAATAATCACGCTGTTATTGGTTTTCATGGTTTTTAAATAACCTTTTTGATTCGCATAGTATTTTAACGTAAAAAAAGCGTTTGAACGTGTTTTTATCGAGATATAACAAGAACTGTTTGAACCAACTTAGTTGGAGGCATTATGCTTCCTTTTCCTTGATCTTAACTGCATTCGCATCTGAGGACTTGCAGGGCAATACTCGGGTTCCGTGAGTGCTTTACCACCTTGCTCATTACCACGTTCGTCATCGTTCTTATCAGCATTCTCATTCTCGCCCGCGTTTTGGTTCTTGTGGATGTCATCAAAGCTCAAAATAACCCGGGCTGTGGACACCTCAGAGGGTAATTCAGAAGCGAGTTCCTTTCTGCAGCTTGGGCATGGCACCCCGCACCGATGACATATACCGGGATGTTATCGAACCATGGTACAGTTAACGGTTCGTTTTCGGAGTAAGCTGCATTGATCCCAGTCGTAGTTTGCAACATCGCAAAATACGTTTTACACAAGAATCCCATATTTCGCGTTAAATATTTTATCTCAAAATATGGCTTTAATTAATTAGACACAGATTGAAACATCGCAAAATGCGTTTTACACCGAAATTCCATCTTTTGCTATAAGAATCCGATCGCGAAACATGGCTTTCATTGTCAGACCAAAAGTCCCATATTCCGCGTTAAAAATTTAATCGTTGACATAACTACCTACACACAATTACGTTTAGAAACTTGTTCTCAATTGGCTATAACTGAGAGGAAAACAGAATGGAATAAATGAAATGAGCCCGTCAGCTGTAGATGCTGGCGTTCTTGATCAGTCCCTTTACCCGTCACTTTAGTAGTAGGACCTCAGCTAAAATGGGTGGAAGACTGCAGGGTGTTTCTTCACAACTGGTATGCCACGGGTACGCACAATTTGCGTTCTATCAAATGTAAAAATCGTATAAAACTGTCACTGTTCTTTTACTAGGTTTTGCGTTCTTGCAAACTGTGGTCTCAAAAGCAAGACTGTAAGTAGACTTTAGTTTTTATACGATATATTGCGTGAACGCTATTTATATATGGCACTAGTAGATGTATCACATTTTGCGAGGTTCGTTCTCCGGTTTAAAAATGTCTTACTTTTCTTTTAAGAGGTTTTGCGTTATTGCAAATTATGGTTTCAAAAGTAAAGGTTACAGCCCATACTTTTGATATCACAGTTTGCAATAACGCAAAACCTGGTAAAAGAACAGTGACAGTTTAATACGATCGTTACATTTGATAGATCGCAAAATGTGGTACATTAACTCGAACAACAATTTGCGTTAACACATTATATGGCATAAAAAGTAAGGACCCTAAAGCCTTTACTTTTTATATCACATTTTGCGTCAACGCAATATATGGTATAAAAGGTAAGGATTATAGCCTTTACTTTTTACACATTTTATTGCGTTAACGCAATGTATGGTATAAAAAGTATGGACCCTATAGCCTTTCCTTTTTACTTCACATCTTACGTGAAAACATAATTTGCGGTCAGTAGATGTATCGCATTTCGCGATCGTTCATTAAAAGAATTAAAAAATGGAATAAAGACGCTCTTGACCAAACAGCCTGTCCACAATATTCGGGCCCAAGTAAAACTTTAAGGTATGTTGGTTGTTTCAGTTTCAATTGCACAATTGAGGTGCAACAATAGAGGTTACGACGTAATATCATTTAACTGATTCCATTATGGTTCTTTGCTTTGCTATTGACGTTATTGCAATGAGGTGCTAGCTATATGCATTCCACCGCCTGTACAGAACGATTATTTTAGAACCTCCATCAGTAGTCTATAGAGTGGGTGTATTTACTTGCAACAAACGCCTATACCCGTCACGAATGTGAGTTAAAAATCTCAAACACATTGTCGTTTTATAGTAATAAACTTTTAATAAACTTTTCATACGATAGATTTGATTATTCCCTAGTGTAGCGATTCAGTGTGCAATATTCGTGATGAAACACTTCTGGAGATCTACATGTGTAGACCTTCTCACCCATGGATCGAGACATATTTCATTTGATTTATTTGAAAAAAGGAAAATGCACGATGCATTCCATTTTATTGTTTGCATGGAACTGCTAGGATTCTCTGGAGGTGCTGTCATGATTTCAATGACTACTTTTAGGCCCGTATTTTGATCCAGTTCAAATGTACAAATACCTTTCTTGTAAGGCCTTTGACGCATGCAAGTAACAATTTTACTCTAACCCATACGACACCATTTATACTACAAACATATGAAATACATATATCTGAACTGCGGTTATGAAACGTATATGTGCACGATCCTTCGCAGTAAAGCACTATTTAAGCAATAGTGAAAATCAGACCTGAAAAAAGAAAAAATTTCAGGCCTGTACGGGATTCGAACCACTGACCTCTGCGATACTAGTGCAGCGCTCTACCAATTGAGCTAACCAAGCCAACTGGGAGCAGGCCATCAAATTAATTCGACATAAACCCGTAGATGATAAATCAAACAACAAACATATGAAATACATATATATGAACTGCGGTTATGAAACGTATATGTGCACGATCCTTCGCAGTAAAGCACTATTTAAGCAATAGTGAAAATCAGACCTGAAAAAAATTTCAAGCCTGTACGGGATTCGAACCACTGACCTCTGCGATACTAGTGCAGCGCCCTACCAATTGAGCTAACAAGCCAACTGGGAGCAGGTCATCAAATTAATTCGACATAAACCCGTAGATGATAAATCAAACAACAAACATATGAAATACATATATATGAACTGCGGTTATGAAACGTATATGTGCACGATCCTTCGCAGTAAAGCACTATTTAAGCAATAGTGAAAATCAGACCTGAAAAAAATTTCAAGCCTGTACGGGATTCGAACCACTGACCTCTGCGATACTAGTGCAGCGCCCTACCAATTGAGCTAACAAGCCAACTGGGAGCAGGTCATCAAATTAATTCGACATAAACCCGTAGATGATAAATCAAACAACACACATATGAAATACATATATATGAACTGCGGTTATGAAACGTATATGTGCACGATCCTTCGCAGTAAAGCACTATATTTATACAACTGTTTGCAGTAAATCTGGGACTGCTCAGTAGATAAGTGGACTAAAGTGGAACATGGAGTTAAGTTTGAATGATGATTATTAACATAATACTTCGCAGTAAAGCACATCATTTATACTGTTTCCATCTCTCCAGAAGTGTTCCATCACGAATGTTGCACTCTGAGCTGCTGCACTAACGAATAATCAAATCTGCCGAATCAAAAGTTTTTTAAAAGTTTGTTACTATAAAAGGACAATGCAATTAAGTTAAAATTTGAATTAAGTTATAAACAGGTCACTCTCAATTTCTATTGTGAGTTACAAATCTCAAGCACATATTCTAATTTTAAAAGCAAGGCTTAACTTAGCTTAACTTTCATCGGACTTAAAAGACAAAAGGTATGTACATGTATGTTAATAATCATCATTCAAACTTAACTCCATGTTCCACTTTAGTCCACTTATCTACTGAGCAGTCCCAGATTTACTGCAAACAGTTGCAATGCACAAATGGTTTAAGTTAAACAACAACAACAAATTTACAATATGAAAATCTAAAACAAATATTTAGCTGTATGCAAAAAAGTAGCAAAAATTTTTTACGTTCATTTCCACTTGCTCACTCCCGAGCAAGAAGCGAGTGGAGGAAACTGCAGAAATACTGGCCAGTAAAACCAATAACAGGTATTGAGAAGCCACATGGAAATTAAACTTCAGGGTACTACCTTTCATATTGTTGAGCAAAACTTCCACAATGAACTGCAGGCATATATATACATGTACATCGAGAAAACTACCATGTAAATTGACCAGTTATTTTAAAGTATAAAACAATTAAAAACACCAGCAAGATGTAATTCAAGCACTCCTACAAATACAGCACTCGAAAACAACCGGGTAGAACTATGCAAAAAATTCAACCCAGTAACAATGTAACCAGTCAGGATTCATGTAGGAAAGCAGGGAAATTTTTGTTGGCCACCGGCTACTTTATACATGGCCTTAACTTATTGATAGGAATTAAAATGTAGTCAGTGATTTCAGGAATAACATTCATCAATTTTGTTTACTAGAGTTTAAAAGTTTGTATAGTTTACCAGGTTTAACTTCATTGTACTGAGAAGAGGTGCTATTAACATCAAACCCATGACGTTGAAATAATGAATAAATAAGTTTACGTTGACTGTAAATGGAAGTATTTTGTCCTTTAGACGACTTAAAGTTACTCATTACCATAGTCAAATCTCTTAATGGTGGACAATGTTGGCCTCCAAGTTCCCAGATCTCCTTCACTTGCTCCAGACTTTCAACATTTCTTTGAATGGTTAATGAATGTAACCAGTCTAAACAGGATTGACCAGGAAGACCATATTTGGCATGGATGTTAAGAGTCACAGCATCTAATACCACGGAAGAGCTTGCTGGTGGCACTTGATGATACAAAATGGATGAAACGGAGGGTGAAGATAGCTGAAGAGCTGGAGCAGAAGCAGGAAAATTTTGATGAAATATCTGCAAGGCAGTGGATGCAGTGGATGAAACGAATGGGTGGAATATAGATAGACTTGAATAACTATGGAAACTTGACTGTGAAGAGGAAGGCTGACCATATGTCGGATGCGAAAGGCTTAAAGATGACGAAACTTGTTGGAACGGTGATGGTGTGACTTCCACTGGCAAGGAAGAGATAAAGGAAGCTTGAGGAGGCAATGTTGCAGGCTGTCCAGATAATGTGGAGGGTAAGAGTGGAGTTGATGAAGATAGCTGAGCATGAAAAAATGGAGATGCTGTACAACCCGTAGCAGAAGGATGCAGATCCTGTTGCACTGATAGTGGAATAACAGTTGACCACAGTGAGGCACAAGTTGTAGTAGGTGGGTAATGACTAGACAAAGTTGGCCTAGATGATGTAGTTGATGTAGATACAGAAGATGTCAAGGTAAATGATGTTAATATAGATGATGTCAAACTAGATGATGCCAACGTATATGGTATTGGTGCAGATGATGTTGATGAAGCTGACATTGCTGTAGATGATGTTGGTGTTGACAATGTGGATGATGTAAATGTGGATGATGATATGGTAAATGTAGGCTGCCCTGTGTTGCTGGCCTCCATCACTGAAATTAATACAGAAGACCAATACAAAATTTGACGGGCAGCATTCAGTGCTGAACCGCAGGCTGTTCCATCCGGATTCTCAGGAGAGTCCTAAAATGCTTTCAGTTGAGAGGAGACTTCCCTCAAGGAGTTAATAAATGGCAACGGGTGAAGTAATGAGGGCCGTTCACTTCTGGTATCAGTGATGGCTGTTATCCCAACAACTGCTTCATAATCTTTCACAATTCTTGGAACTGAACGGTGGCCATCACTGTCAAGAATTTCTCTTATTTTAGTTGATTCCCTTAGTTTAGATAGAAAGTCCACGAGCTCACTGTCCTGTGCACAAGATAACAAATAAAGTAGAAAATTTAAAATAGAAAATCTGCAATGAATAGATTTTGTACTTCAGATATAAAATTATCCCGGCATTATCATACAGTATGTGTCTAAACCCAAGCTTCCGTAAATTGTGAGTCAAAATCAAGCCAAAGGTAATTGAGAATGTGATCAATGCTAATCTAATTTCTTTTTCTGCATGCCTTTGAGAGGTTCAGTTTTACAGTGAAATAACCCATTAAGTGGAATGACATATTTTTATAATTTATATAAGTTGACTGAAAAAACATGCAGTGTTTAAAAATGAATGTTTTTAAATGGGTGGGGGTAGACTCTAAAAACATGGCTTGTTGAAACATCGAATGTTGACCTGCTGAAAGCAGTGAATAGTTAAATTAACTTATTTTATTTATGATGTATTTATTCAATAATATTTACAAAATTTTCCCTGAGGTAGGTGGGTATAGCTCCCCTGCTAGGCAAACCCAACACCTAACCATCCATTAAAAAATTGACAACCCATTCCTTGGAAGCCCAATAAAAATAACAATGGATAGAAAAACATTGAGAAATTAACAAGAACAATGTGTTGCAGTATTGACATGGCAGCACTTCGGATAGACTAACTTATAAGAACGAATGTCAAAAGGATTGCACATTGAACTTAGTCTAATTTTAAAAAAACCCATTTTAACTTTTTCGTAAAAGGAACTAACTCTACCCTCGATCTTATAGCGATATGTAATGCATTCCACAGATTAGTTATTCGGATGAAGAAGGAATTACGAAAAAGAGATGTTTTAGCAGTTTTGTTGTTGAGAAAAAGCCCAGAAGGTCCCTGACGGGAATGCACACTACCAAATTGAGCAAATCTATCTAAATTAATATCAACAATTCCGTAAATACACTTCTAGAAAAATAATAAATCAAGACATTCCAGCCAGAAGTTGATAGGTAGGAGTTTCAGGTTCAAGAGTCTGCATGTCCTTGTAAGAGTGTTCAGAGTTCTTGCAAATCAAACATGTAGCTGATCCTTTTAATATTTTCTGCTTCCTGCATCAGCGTAGGAGATTGCGGCGCCCAAAGTTGCGAGGCGTAACACAGATTTAGAGTGCACAAGAGAGATATAAGGCAGCTTCAGAGACTCCTTATCGGGGTCACCCTCACTCCCAGCATTATGTTAGATTTTGCAACCATCTGAGCAATGTGTGCAGTCCACTTCAAGTCCTTCGAGACAATGATGCTAAAGTCTTTTGCAGAAGAGACAAATTTAAGATCTTTATCCATTAACCTATATAAGCTTCGGAGCCTTGTCTTTTTCTTGTTATCCTGGGGTTTACACATTTAGATGGTTGAAAAAAATCTCATTATCAGTGGAACAATTCTGTAAGCTATTCAGGACATTTTGGATGTCAAGGAAATCAAATTGGTACATATTACTCAAATAGCTGAAGCAAAAGTCAACAGAAATAAAGAAAATTTTGTCATGAAAAACAAATGTCTTTAGGAACTTTGATATACAAGACAAGAATATTCTTTGTAATGAAAAAATCCAAGCTAAAACCACTTAAAGTGTTTCTAGTTGATTTTGTTAAACAACCTGTAAAGTCATGAGATTTTTGTGAATATATAGAGAAAAAAGAGTTTACCTCATCATTTACATCACTCTCTGAACCAGAAGAATCTTCATATTCAGATACTGATTAATTCTATAAAATAAGCAGGACAAAAAGATAACAATAAATTTATTGCTACATTTTAAGTGCTTTTAAAATCAGTTTGTATGCACAAATGAACATTGAAGCCTACACACTGAATTAAACACACCCTTGTTGAAGGCCCAAATGTAGTAACTTTTCACAATAATAAAAAAGTTCCAAGTGCAATAGCATTCAGTCAAATTTGTCAAAGAAATACTTGATCACTATTTAACTATCTCAAGGAAGTTTAACAAGTCTATTTTGTTACTCGGTAGCCGAATAAACTTTGAAACTATTGAACCATGTGCTTTCTTCTTTCTCTCGTCTTCTTTTTACCGCAAAGGCTTATGGGTAAATAGACTCACGGGTGCTCATGGGTCACGGACCTCACACTCTCCCCCCCCCCCCCGAAAAAGGTCCTCCATAAACAACACGGCATACAATACAGGTATCTCTTAGTAAAAATTTTTGCAAACTAACGTCACGTTTGTATTTGTGGGTTGCGCAATCCCACAAACAACAAACTGTCAAATAATCACTCTTAAACTAAGGACGAAAGTGTCTGTCTTTGATTAGACACTTGGAACCTTCAATAATGGAACAAGATGCCTAATATGTTAATTATAACATGTGCACTTGGTCGTATGTGTCCGATAACAACAATAATCATCATAACAAAACGTTCTCATGCGTAGTCTCTGACAGTGTTTTTGACCTGTTCCTGAACTGGTCTAATGATTACCAGCAAACTGGGTACGGAGGAATGACTGAAAATTCAGATTGTGGACAGTACCAAAATGATGGATACTGAGGTGATGTGCTTAGCCACGGTGGGGGCAGGTTTGCTGTATTTGAAACCATATTCATGTTAGTGGTTACTCCTGGGTAGAAGGTAGGGTGACCAGGTACGTCATAAGTCACACGGACAGGTGGTCTTCTAATGCGCAGCTTCCGGTTTTCTACGATAGGTTGGGGTGTAGAGGATGGGGACTGTTCAGGTTCTGTACGGGTATTGGGTGGGAACTCATTCTGCAGGTCATCGACGGGTAGGTCAGGTTTTACATCCTCTGAAGTGTCTGCAGAACCACTTATAGCTACATACTCCTGTATATCTTGCTCTTCTGTTCGTGGATGTTCCACAGTGTTGTTTGAATATTGGGCCTGTTGTTGGTTAGGTGGAAAGGATGGGATGTCGTTGTCTTCGTCGTCCTCGTCGTCTTGACCAGTTGAACGTGGGGTGTGGATTAAAGGTTTGTTGTTCTGCAACGGAGGTCTCCGCTGTCGCTTCCAAGAATGAAGTTTAGTCTTGGGTCGTACATCAGCCTCCTCCACTGGTAAGTATCTGCAAGGTAAGAGTAAGTTGCGGTGCAACACTCTCTTCTTTGTCCCAGCCTCTAATCGAACTCCGTAAACTGGGGAACCTGCACCTTTCTGTTCTACGACGACATACGCGTCATGTCCCCAGTATGATCCCAGCTTCGCTGGCCCTCCTCGTGCACTCATGTTCCGGACCAGTACCCTGTCACCAGTTTCCAGCACAATGCTACGCACCTTCTTATCGTACTGCCCCTTACCCCGCTGAGCATTTCGCTGGACGATTTCAGAGGCAAGTTTGTAAGCCTCTTACATAGCATTCCTCCATTTCTTCACATAGTCTGGATAAGAGCCAAACCCACTTGGAGGCTTGAGATTAAACATCATATCAATAGGAGGGCGTGGGGCTCTCCCAAACAGTAAGAGAAATGGTGCATAACCGGTGGCATCGTTCTTTGTACAGTTGTACGCATGAACCATTTTGTTTAAATGGTCACGCCATCCTGATTTACGCTTCTCAGGCAAAGTCCGTAGCATGCACAGGAGAGTCCTATTGAATCGTTCCACTTGGCCATTACCCTCGAGGTGGTAAGGTGTTGTTCTGAAGTGGTAGGCTCCAATGAGTCTATCCAAGTTGAAAAACAGTTTGTTCTCAAATTCATCGCCCTGATCATGGTGGATTGTTTCAGGGACTCCAAACCGTAAGATAAAATCATTTTAGATCTTTTCTGCCGCCGTTTTTGCAGACTTGTCCCTGGTTGCATAAGCTTGAGCATATCGCGTGAAATGGTCCATTACGACCAAAATGTATTCATAGCCTCCAGAACTGGCTCCGAGGTGAAGAAAATCAACTGATATCATCTGAAAGGGTGCCGTGGTTATAATGGGCTGCAACGGTGCTCGTTGTTTCACTGCTGGTGGTTTTTGTTTCAAACAGCGACAAACTTTTGTGACATAATGTGAAATGTCCTCTTTCATGTTGGGCCAGTAAAACCGTGACTTAGCCAAGTCGAGTACTCTCTCTACACCTAAATGACCCATGTCTTGATGGAGTTCTTTAAAGATTGTCATACGAAGTTGTTGTGGTAAGACGACTTGTTGAATTGTGTTGGTCTTACGGTACAAGATAGTATCACTGCCTAGAACTAGTTTGTTCCATTCAAGTAACAACTGTTGGACACCTCTAGATTCTCTTTTACTCTCTTTTACTGAGGGACGTTTTCCAGTCCTTACAAGATGAATAACTCTACTTATTACAGGATCCAATGCTTGCGCTTGCCTAACATCAACATGCTGCTCTATACTTGGGCTGCCACAGTTATCATTAAATGCTATTACGGAATCTGTCAAGGAAGTTAGCCATGGGAGGTGACCTTCACCTTGAAGTTGAGCGGAAAAGATGGTGACTTTCACAACTTCTGGACTACTTTGATGACAGCTACTTCTTATGTAGTCCTCCATGTTTAATGACTGTCGCAAAAAGGTGTCGACATCGTTATTAGACTTCCCTGGGCGGTACTTCACGTCAAATCTGAAATCTGCTAGTTCTCCAACCCAGCGCAAACTTGTTGCATTTAACTTAGCAGAGGTAAGGACATATGTCAATGGATTGTTGTCTTTAGAGACGGTAAATTCCGATGCATAATAGAGGTAATCACGAAACTGCTCGACAATGGCCCACTTCAGCGCAAGGAATTCTAATTTGCCGCCATGGAGGTTATAGTTTTTTTCAGCGGGTGTGAGAGCACGCGATGCATATGCGATGACTCGAATCTTTCCATCTTGGCGCTGATAGAGAACTGCTCCTAGGCCGTCCTGGCAGGCATCTGTATGGACAATAAATGGTTTTTCATAATCAGGGTACGCCATAGTCGGTGGGTTGGTGAGGTGCTCGATCAGTTCATTTAACGATTTGTGATGTGTTTGAGTCCACCTTATCGGTGTTCCAGATGGTAGTTGGCCCCTCTTTTTGTCAGCAGTCCTGGTAGCACCCTTGGGTGTGGTTCCCTATTTGGTTTTATTCAACAGTTCATACATCGGCTTGGCAATTTTGACAAAATTTGGGATATAACGAGGGTAATAACCCAGGAATCCAACGAACTGCCTGATTTCATCAACGGTTAATGGTTTTTCTGCGAGACTGATGACAGCGGCTATTCCACTGGGATCAACTCTATAACCGTCTTTTTACACAATACGCCCCAGAAAGTAAACTTCTCTTTAGAACAATCTACACTTGAGTGACTTCAGTTTGATTCCCTGTTGTCGGAGGCGGCGAAGTACCTTTCGCACATGCTCGACATGCTCTTCAAACGACTTGCTGAATACGATAACATCGTCTAAGTACGGGATCGCTATTTCATCTCTTAACTCGCCCAAACAGTGTTCCATATATACCTTTGAAAATTGGCCGGAGCATTTGTTAAACCGAAAGGTATGCGCACCCACTCATATAGTCCCCACGGCGTAATAAAGGCAGTGTATGGGCGGCTCTTTGGTGAGATGAACCCCTGGTGGTAGGCCTTTCCTTGATCTAATACAGAAAACCAATAATTGCCACCTAAACTATCCAAGGTTTCCTAAATGCGGGGGATTGGGTGTCGGTCAGGGGTAGTGCGACAGTTCAATTCTCGATAGTCCACACATAGACGTAAGGACCCATCTTTTTTTCTCACGCAAACAACTGGGGATGAATATGACGATCGAGATTTCGTGATAAATTGTTTATTAAGTAGGTCTTCAATGTAGTGTTTCACCTCCTGATAAAGTGGTCTTGGGATTGAGACAGTCTTTTTAGACTGGTGCACTATCGGACAAGTCAATATCCATCTCTAGTCCTTGTATGCAACCAATATCACCGTCACTTTTTGCAGAAGATGCAGCTTCCTCTTTTAACATCTTCCGGACTACTTTCTGCTGCTCCATAGTTAATCCGCTCATATCAAATTCCGGGGTGGTGGTGTTTGACTTGCTATCATGTTCTCCAGTAGCCGAACTTAAACTATCCTCGCACTGTGACTCAGTCTCTCTACAATCAACTGTGTCGGTCAGTTTGATTTCCATGGGTGTAACCGATTTGACCAGTTGCAATCTACCTAGTGAGGTACGGCGTGGGAGGACAATGTCATTGTTACTCGTGTTTTGAACTTCGATATCGACCCTAGATACTGATCTCTTCTAAACGGTTGTTAGTGTTTCATATACTTCAAGTCCTGTTGGCTACTGAGATAACTCTTAGGCTCAAACACCCCTGGTATGTTACTGACTACGGGACCGGTGTTTGCCCTCTATGCCACCTTGACTACTTGACCACAGGGAATAACAGTGTCTCTTTTCGACGTTCTCACATTGCACAGAAAATCATCATCTGGGGTTTGAATAAGACTGACCAGGGCTTCCAACTGACTTTCACCACTATCCACGAATCCTGTTTTGAGGGAATTTAGGATGCAAGAGCCTGGGGAGGTTACTCCTTCCTGGTTGGCCACTTTAACTAACTCTTCGATAACGTTGTAGCTCAGTATTGGCATTTCTAAAAGATCAACAGTAATAAGAAAGGGAACGTGTACTTCTTGTCCTTCTTGGGTAGGTGACGGAAGTTGCACTCTCACGTCGGTTCAACCAATATAGGGAATCTTGGTTCCATTAGCGGCAGTGAGATCGAGTCCAACATTGATCAGTTCCAAGATGTCTTTTACTTCTGTTCCTGGAAGCTTTTCCTCTAACATGGCCCTTGTCATTATCGACACCTGAGCCCCAGTGTCCCACAGAGCTAATACTTCAGTATCATTCAGAAGACACTTAACAGTGCACTTTCTTCCAACCAGGTTAACAATCTTAGCATGCTGTGCAGGTTTCAGGTGACTAACAAATGCTGTCTGGGTAGATTCGGAGGTCTCCCTCTGTGATAGTTTCTTTGTAGCCTTATTGTCTCTGTGGTTTAGCCATTGTTCCTTTTGACATTGCCGAGAACAGTACCACATAACCTGGCATTGGGAACAGCGGCGATAAGGGACTCGTGTTTCTACTCTGCCGCAACAATTACATCGGTGGGACATGTGTGAGGTGTCGGCTAGTTGTGGTCCCGCTGAAGCAGCCGGTTTCCATTTAAAGGTCGCTGTCCAGGAAATTCACCATGACGGCAACAAATGGCATAATGGCTGTCACTTCCATTTTTAAAATAGTGACTACACCACTGTTCGTTGTTAGTGAGGCAAGCTGGGCACCTCGGTGGGCGGTTCCTTTCTTGTAAACTACGATTTCCATTCTCCCTTTCACTGCTCCATCTGCCTCCTCTCCCTTGGCCTGATTGAGGGGCTGTGTCAGATTTTGCCTTAACTTCAGCCTTAAGTGCTTCTACCTTCCCCTCAAGTTCTTGTAGTTCTGTTTTCGTACCGCCGGGTGACTTAGATTCCCTTTTGAAAGCAGGTGATTGACCAGTAGGTAAGTTCGGGTGATTGGGATGATAACTCACCAATCTGCGACACCACAGGTGATTTGACCTTGGACTGGCCCCTCAGTTTCTTGACTCTTTCTTCCTCAGCAGAAACTGCCACATTCAGCTGGTGGATTAATTCTTCATCCTCAACCAAGGGATTACTTAGGAATGGGCCAAGCTTGGTTCTATTGTTTTCATCCTGGAGCCCTGTCTCAACAGTCCGGCGAAAAAGCTGTTGGATGTGGTCAGCTTCATACTTCAGTGGGTCTTCCCCTTCCTGACTCGCAAATAGTATCTTCTGTCTCAAATCAAGGGCTCGCATGAGGTATGCCTGGGGTGTTTCTTTCCCATGTTGGCAGATGGATGCTAAACTCTGGTACAGTTCTGCTGTGTTCTTTACCCCATAATGACTGCGAAGGATCTTCTTTAGACGATCAAGAGAGAGCTTCTCGAAGGATTCCAAATAACTTCTTAAAGTTAATCCAGGGTTGATGGCACGGATCACTCCATCCACAATCTCATGTTCTTTGTATTTTTGTGCAACCCCAGTGTCAATCTGTTTCCGTAATGAGCTGTAATTCAACTTATCCTTTTGTTCCGGGTCTCTAATTTGGCCTGTTATTTTAAATTGACGCCTAAGGACACTTGTGGATTCAACAAGAGCGTGCAAGGAGGGTAGCGTGTCACCACTTGGTTGTGGGCTTAACTCTGGCTTGCCCTTACCACCCGATTTCGAGATGTGCTGTTTGTGCAGTAGCTTAAGCTCTTCGATCTCTTTCTTTAAACCTTTGAATAACTCACTCTTATCTTCATCAACATCTTCGAGTGGCGGTGGAATGTCAATAAACATCTTAACAATAGCTTGAAGGAAAGTCACTTTCTCTTCTTCCTCGATACTTATCAATTCTTTCTCAATATCATTTGTGATAATAAAATAATTGAGACTTTCGTTTTATCCTTCACGTTTTCTTCCTTAATTTTTAGATATTTTGCAACAAGCTTAATCTGCTCTACGTTGGCCTTGCAAAGTTCCGTGTGAATTCTCAATTGAAGCTCCTCCGCCATCTCTTTACTTGAATTTTGATCGTGATACCTTACTCGGAAGTTATACAGGCTGTTTAGTTTTCTCTTACCTCGTTTATCATTTGATAATTAAGACAGTTCGCTCGGTCGAGTGGCCATCGCTCGATGCTGCTCGATGTAATCGAATTGCTTCTGGACTTTTCGAATTTTCCGCATGAAACGACGACCGTTTTTCCCTCTGTCGGCTGATTAGCCTTGCCAGAAACACCAATTATGTTACTCGGTCGCCGAATAAACTTTGAAACTATTGAACCATGTGCTTTCTTTTTTTCTCTCGTCTTCTTCTTTTTACCACAAGGGCTTATGGGTAAATACACTCACGGGTGCTCATGGGTCACGGACCTCACACATTCACCCGTTGACAGTCATTATCAATCTAAACTTAACTTCAAAAGTACATCATGCTTGCATCACTTTTAAGACTTTTCTTTACAGAATTGCAATAACGTTTCCGTGGTAATATGTCTCGCAAACTTAATAATAATAATGATAATAATAATAATAATAATAATAATGACCTTTATCATCATACTTCCACATAGTGGCTCTTCGCTACTAATATAAAAAAACTAACTATATACATAATACTTACAATAAATCAAAATTGATAAAATAGTGAATAATAAAAGCTATAATAGATTATCCATTGTATGTCAGTATGTGTCTTTTAAGATTTATACAAAGAAGTGCATGGTCACTGCAATTCCTTAGCTCGCAGGAAGCTTATTAAAAGCTTCTGCAGCTTGATCTTGTAAAGTGTTCTTCTCAATTTTGTTGGCAAGTTCTAATTTTGGTGGAGCTAATGACCTGTGTTGCTTGAGTTTTAGTGGAAAGTCCTCATTGTATAATGACTTGTGCGCTAGCTTAGCTATATTAAATTCTAAACGCTCTTTGATTGTGAGCCAACCTAGCTTTCTAACATCCTGGAGTCCAGCAAATTTAGTTAACACAAAACCCTTAGTTCACAACCACTTAATTCACAACACTTAATTCACAAACTAGGATGTAATCACTGTGCACACTTATGACAATAAAAGTACGTAAAGCTGTACCTCCACTTCTTCTTCTTCTTCTTAAATTAATTTAATAATAATTTCTTATATAGCGCATTAAAATTGAACTCTATGCGCTTTACAATTACAATTAACAAAATTTCAATAAAAATCATATACATGCTTTTTTCGCTACTCTATCTAAACTAATGAATTATTACGTGTTATACATATATTTGACAACGTACGTTATCAAAAAATTAATTTTTGTGGATTAATTTTTGAAAAGACAAGTTTTCATTAAGCATTTAAAGGAGTCAAAAAATTCGGCGTTTTTTATGCATTCAGGTAGTTGATTCCACAAATACGGTGCAGCGTAGGAGTTTTCTTCTTCTTCTTCAGACATTGGCTCTTCAGGCAACAACTATCAATATAAAAGATTTACTTGAAAACAAATAAAAACTGTGGAAAATGAGGAAAGCATGATACATATCGGCTATATCAATGTAAAAGCCCAGGAACAGCGATCATTTGCCTTCTCCCCTCCTCCCTCTAAAACCTACCAGCAAATAAGAGGCCATTGCAAAACAAAACCTTCCCCTCCCCCACCCCATGGTACCCATAACATTATTGCTCTTTGGTAGGGCATGTGGGACTTGATAGGATGTAAATGGTCTTTGTGAGCATGTAAGCCCAGTGCTTTTTTCAGGAATGCAAAAGCAGTCATCGCATTTCTCTTGGAAGCAGCAAGCACATTAGAAAAAAAATCAATGTATGAGCAGAAAGCACTCAGTAAATTTTCAGCTAACAACAGTCCTTTTTTGTTAATTTTCCACTTTGATCCAATCAGAATTTAGATATCATCCTTTCAGTACCACACTCTACCCCTGAATATGCCCTGTGATCTAATGGTATCTATAAATCTTCCAAATAAATGGTTGATTAGATGGCATTTAACCACACTTTTATTTTTGTACCAAGAAACCTATAAAGCAAGATTTGATAAATTTCAAGCAATTGCACAAATTTCAAGGAGTAAATAAGCAATTGCAATGCTTTTGCAAGTACAAGCAAGCCAAGACTCAAATAATGCCTGCTGTTGGATCGAACACTTGACAATTTGCTCTTGTGATTTACAAGCTTTTTTAGTGTCCTCCCAACATCACAAGTAGATTTAATGAACTGGCAAACCCCTAAGGAGTGTGGTTTATTGCTTTTATGAAATAACTAAGGGAAAGGTTCCGCTTTCAAAGAAATAGGAATCTATATCCTATTTCTTTATTAAATGTCTTATTCTTAACAAGTTCATTGGATGACAAGGTTAAACAATCACAGGTGCTGAAAGAATAAGACACAGGTACGGGTATAGCACCACACACAAAATCCACATATATAGGCAACAAAAGCATTTAAAAGTTATCTTAAAGTTATAAAAGTCATATATGAAAGGAAAGGAAAATGGCAAACTTCCACGGTACAATGTATCTAATGATTTTAAAGTTTCTTTCAGGAGGAAATTTAGTAAATTGTGGCACGAGTCATTTTTCCCAAAAGTACAAGACTACAAAAATTTTTCAAGTTTACAAACTTCACAGACTGACGAAAGGTATCAAGAATAAAGGTTACTTCCAGAAATCCTGCTTTAGAAATTTATTATGCATTTCTGGCATTCTTTAGTTATACCCTACAATTTTATGACAAGTAGGTCACCTAACAGCATAGCTGCAAAGGGCATATTGTTAGTAAGAGAAGGTCTCCGAAATCTGTGAATGACATGGTGTAAAATGAAGGATACGAAACACAATAGGCTCTTTTCACGCGGGAGCCATTTTGGAATGAAACCGAGGCTAATAACGCATGAAATCCAAGATGGCGGATAACCGGCCGAATGGGCCTGTTTATTCTGTAAGTTCACTAGTAGTTTCTAGCTGGACTTCTTCACTAGAGCGGCTTCCTGAAATTGTCATGAAAGATGCGGATGATTTTTTAAACGTAGAAAAAGCCCCTAAAAGTGGTCGCGTAAAAGGATACAGGTTCTTCGGGGAAGGATTTATCCACGAATTTCAAGGCTTGAGAAGCTCTTAGTTTTAGCTGTTCTCGTGTCACAGAACGTTAAATGGAAGGAGGTTCGTATCTTTTGTTTTAGTTGCTACACACCCTGAGAACGAGAGTAAAGTGTACATGAAGTGTAAGTGTTTTAAAGCACTAAAAAAGAACGAGGACCCGCATGAACTTAAGGTCAGTATATAGAATTTGTTTTGTTTATGAAGACTGAAGTTGCTATTCGTACGGTGGTCTTATTTTCTACTTTCTGTTCTTGTGGTAGTTTCAGATCACACTCCGATTTGAGACTGGTTAGATAATTCATAGGACGTGACAAGCGTGGCAATGACGAATGGTTGCTTAATAACTCGCTCTACAATACTATATCTCTTACTCCTCATTTCTGCTCAACTTTGCTATCGTTCCAATGGGAAATGCATTCATAAGAGCAAATCGGTTTTTTGCCCAAAATTCAGACTTACCTGGCTGGCCCACAACACGAGGTTTCTACACTATCCTTGCTTAACTAGCTCGTCTATCCGCCATCTTGGCAGAACAATCACCGGAAAAGGTTATTACAATAGACGCCTGAACTACTATTCTAATTCTTCGAGCTCCTACCAAGCTATACGAATGCATGTATCCGGAGACGTCTCCTTGAATCCTGGTCCCGATAAATGTATTATTTGCAACAAGACTGTGGCGACAAACCACAGGGCGGTTAGCTGTGACTCATGCAATGGATGGACTCACATAAAGTGCGGGAACATTAAGCCTAATCCGTATAAAGCTGTGCAATCGATGGATAACTTTGAATGGTTTTGCCAACCCTGTCTGGACGCTAGATTATCAAACAATGTTCCAGATAACACTGATGATTATGTACGACACGAAGACGATTACCTCGAAAGGTTTGCTACCTCTTTGAATACATCGCACAACGATCTACGCATCGCGCATCTCAGTGTATGCAGTCTTCGAAATAAAATAGATGATATTCGTCTTCTACAGAAAATTAGCAGATTTGATGTCCTAGCAATCGGCGAAAGCCATTTAAACGCCTCAATACCTGATAATGTGCTACAAATTCCTGGTCTTAAATTCATACGTTGTGATAGATCTCAACGTAAAGGCGGCGGCGTGATCATGTATTATGCTGAACATTTATCCGTTAATCATCGCAGAGATTTGGCAGCCTCAGACATCGAAGCTCTCTGGATACAGGTTAAATTTCCTACAAACACTACTCTGTTCTCCGTAATCTATAGGTCTGAGCTAGAGTCTACGAATTTCTTTGAAAGCTTTCGTGGAGTCCTCGAAGAAGCTTGGCTTAAAAACTGACAGCATTTTTATACTTGGTGATTTTAACTGTTGTTTATTAAATAGGGGCCCTAATAACATGCCTACTTTTGGCAAAACGAAGAAGCTGTTAGGGACGTTTGAATACTTTAATATGCAAAACATTATCTCTCAACCAACTAGAATAACATCTACAACGGAGTTCCTAATTGACCTTATTGTTACAACTAAAGCAAACATGGTTCGTCAATGCGGCGTGCTGCCATTGGGCATATCTGATCACAGTTTAGTTTACGCCACTTTGAAATTGAAATCCAAAAGACCCCCTCCCAAGATTGTCCGCTCAAGAAACTTCAAGAGATGCAACATTCAAGATTTCAAGAAAGATATCGAACTTATACCTTTTCACCTACTGGACATATTCGAAGACAAAGACGACGTCCTTTGGGGCTGGAATCTTTTGTTCAACGATGTTTGTGATTTCCACTCCCCTTATAAAGACGTCAAGGTTCGCAGCGTCTGTTCACCATGGATTAACAGCGAAATAAGATTAAAGATGAACAAACGGTTTAAAATTTCAAAGTAGCCACTCGCACAAGAGATCCGGTCAAATGGAAGGAATACAAAAGATTACGTAATGAAATCACCACGGACGTACGTCGGGCGAAAACTAAACATTTCAAGAACCAACTAATTGAAATAAAAACCTCTGCGGAGTATTGGAATCTTCTTCGCAATGCCACTGCACCAAAACTTAGAAAGGCTATTGGACCCTTGAAGAGGGAAGATGGTTCTCTGGCAGTCGATAGTAAGGAAAAATCAAATCTGATGAATTCTTTCTTTTCTAATATAGGAATTAATCTAACAAGGAACTCTTCATTCACAAAAGTCAACACTGCCACAACATTAAAGTCTGTTCCTATTATCAAAGACGTTATTTTATCAAAATCTGAAATTGAAAAGCCTTTATCAGATCTTAAATGGAATAAAGCTACCGGTCCCGACCAGATTTCTTCCAGAACTCTAAAAACTGCCGGGAATGCGTTGGTCCATCCATTATACCATATTTTTTGT
>NC_142521.1:12950000-12982500 GCF_964205215.1 Stylophora pistillata | reverse complement strand
AAATTGTCTTCAAAATGAGCTAAAACCTTGAATAAGTGAGTGCTGGCCGCTGCCATTTTGAAAACGACTCAGTAACCTTATCGTGCAGGCATGCCGCCACTTACATTAAATACAATAGACACCCGCTAGTTCAAACTCACTAGGGTAATGGAGAATCATTCGAGGTCGCGGAGGCTCGCGTCATCTGTTGGTCTGCCCCGATTGTGCCTGGCAACTTTCGACCAAATTTTGGCGTTTAGAGCAGCTTTTTGCAGTTCTAGTTCGAGAAATTTTTGCCTTTCTCAGCAATTTTTCAGCAAATATAAACGTAGAGCAGATATCGCCATGCTCCAGTTAAAACCTTTAAAGCACGCTGTAAACCAAATCCATGCTTAACAGACAACATCCGCGGATTGATGAAGACCAGGGATGATTGGCGTAAGAAAGCAAAGAAAACAAATGATCCGCTATCTTGGACTGCCTACAGATATTTCAGAAAGGTAGTAAAGAGGGAAATCAGAATTGCTGAACAGGATTTTGTTGCCGAACAAATCCAGAGGAATCCAAATAACACCAATAATATCTGGAAAGCAATTCGCCAGTGCATCCCCAGTAAATCTACATCTCAGCGAAGATACAGTAAGAGCGACAAAGCTGTTGCAGACGAATTTAATCAGTTTTTCGTATCTGTTGGTCAGAGCACTGTTGACAAAATTACGTCCCTGGCTAATGAATGCAACCTAACACTTAATCAGAATTATTTTGTACCGAGACAATATGCTCTCTCTGACCAGTTCACACTGAGTACCTTTGATTATAAACAAATAGAACGTATAATAGCAGCGATGCCTTCAAACAAGGCCCCAGGGATAGACAAAATCCCGATTCGTGTCATCAAGGATTGTCTTAATCCAATTGTTCACCCAATAACGTCTATTGTTAATGCATCCTTTCAAAACTGTGTTTTTCTATCAAAATGGAAAACAGCTGTGGTTACACCAATCCCAAAAGAGGGCGACCAGGAACAGGCAAACAATAATAGACCCATCTCACTTATACCAGTCTTATCAAAGGTTTGCGAAAGGGTAGTACATAATCAGCTCACCTCGTATCTGCAATCGAATGACATCCTATCAAAGAGCCAAAGCGATAACAAGAGATGGCATTCGTGCGAAACGTCTGTGATTGAAACAACTGACACAATTCTTAACGCCATTGACAAAAAGAAGTTAACGGCAGTTGTTCTATTAGATATGAGCAAAGCCTTCGATAGCGTCAATCACGACACGTTAATTTTAAAATTGCAAGATGTCGGAATTTCCAGTGACGCTCTCCAATGGTTTCGTAGTTACCTAAGCAACAGGACACAAGTAGTACGAATCCATTCAACGCTATCTGAGCCTTTGTCTGTGACCAACGGCGTCCCTCAAGGAAGTATCTTAGGCCCACTACTACTTAGCATATATACGAACGATCTTACATCGATCCCACAGAAATGCAGCACTCAGAGTTATGTAGATGATACGAAACTCATCACTTCCTTCGAACTTAAAGACAACCTGGATGCAATTGCTGATTTGGAAGACGACTTGTTTAAAATAGGAGAATGGTGTTCCAACAACCAATTGTTACTTAACCCTGGCAAAACCAAGCTGATGATATTTGGCAGCAGGCGGATGCGTGCAAAATTACAATTTCGCTCCCTTTCCTTGATGGGTGAGGACATCGTCCCCGCAGACACCTCCATAGACCTTGGTGTGATTTTGGATTCTAATTTAACTTACGAGGAACACGTAATTAAGACCGCTTCCTCGTGCATGTCCCGCCTCGGCCAAATAAACCGTGTCAAGCATGTTTTCGACAAACGTACACTTTTGATGATTATTAATTCCTTAGTTTTCAGCAGGTTATTTTATTGTTCCAATGTTTGGTCAAATACCTCAAAATGTAATGTTAACAAGTTACAGGCGGTGCAGCACTTCCCATGCCGCATTGTTAGCGGTGCGCGTAAATTTGACTACGTTACACCAATTCGCAAGGAACTAAATTGGCTTTCAGTTCAAAGCCAGCTTTACTACCGGAACGCTACTATGGCCTTTAGATGCATGTCTGGTCAGGCTCCAGATTACCTCTCATCAAAATTGGTAAAGCGAGCCGAGGTTAGTCGACGTAGCACCAGAAATTCGCAGCTTTTGCAAATTCCATTCTTTAGAACAGCTAGCGGTCAGAGAACATTTTTCTATTGAACTGTAAACTTATGGAACTCTTTGGATAATTCCTCTAAACTGTGCAACTCCGTTAATGTCTTTAAAAAACCTTTAAGGACCAATTACTCAAAGAGTTGTAATTTTATTTGTATATTTGTATACTTTTATTTTTCTTTTAGAACATTCAGATTTTAAAACATCTTTAATTGTAAATAGGATTTTTTAATTGTAATAGGACTATTTTTATAACATTGTCTTTGAAAAGCCCTCATGGGGAAAGTCAATAAAGTATGTATGTATGTATGTATATCAAGCGCGAAAAAGTCAACGATTTGACAGAAAACTTCATTTCAAGCGAATTGCTTGACCTTCTACCTTTTGAACACACAGCCTGTCACTTGACAATATTTCCATATGGCTTGCCGATTGTGATCTGTCGTCCATAACCATGGGGTGGTGGAAATTGAACCTTGCCTGGGTGGGATGGGGAATTAAAACCGGAACGGTCAAGTATTCGCAGCGGTATACAAGTGTTTCATCTTTGAATAAGGTGTTTTATGAGGTAAAGAATTCACTTTCGCGACGTGGCTCAGAAGTGAAGGTCTACTGGAAAGTCATGGTCAGTTATCTTGCCTTTACAAATATTTTGACGTCAGATTTAGCCCATTAGATCGCAAGTAAGACACTGCATTGGTGTTATAAGATCTTTTAAAGGAATTTGACAACATCGTTGACATGCCCTTGTTAAAGAAGCTACGTGCAGTGGGTACCTCTAAAGTAGCAATAGAATGGTTTAGAAGCTACTTGACCGGAAGAAAACAGTCGGTGAGAGTTGTTGCGAAACATCTGAACCCCACCTAGTCTCGTATGGTGTATCACAAGGTTCAATCTTGGGCCCGGCATTTTTTAATATTTACATCAACGATCTACCATGTTATTATGGCTCACAGTTATACCTCTCATTTCCCGTACGTGATGTCACCTTAGCCGCCGATCAGCTGATAAAAGATCTTCGGAACATAGCCGCATGGTGTTGCAGGAACAGTCTACTCATTAACCAGGACAATGACGTCAGGTTTTGGTGACTCCGTAGATGCTGACGAAGATACCAGATGATCTAAGCATTACACTATTCAGCAAGGAGATTACATCATCTAAGTCTCCGAAAAACCTGGCAGTTACAATGGACTGTAATCTAACGTACGACGACCATGTAACTCAAGTAACTTCGAAATGTTTCGGTAGCCTTTGTCAAATCAGTCGCCTAAAAATATCTGTTTGATAGGCGTACGTTGATCACTATAATTAATTCTCTCGTACTTAGTAAATTATTGAATTGTTCAACGGTATGGGCTAACTTTGCAGCCCGGATAGTTGCTGGAACGAGAAAATTTGATCGTGTTACACCTAAACTTAAGCAGTTTACAGTGGCTGCCAATTATTAAACAACTTGCGGTTAGGGATGCTACCAGGGTATCTAAATGCTTACATGGACTTGCACCTCCATATCTTCGTCAAAAGTTTAAAACCAGATCGGAAGTGCACAACTGCAACACTAGGAATAGGGACCGCCTACATATACCACTCTGTAGAACAGCTGCAGGTCAGCGCGCATTTACCTTAAGAAGCCAAAAACTGTGGAATAGCCTCCCAGATGAGTCTCAGTCTATCACTAATTTAGATGTATTTAAAGTAAAAATAAAACAGCATTTTTTAAGGGTATTTTTGGAAAACTAGACGCCTATCTGCGTGAACTCGGGCTTTCAATATTGCACATCTGGAGTTATCTTTAGGGGACTGCCATATTGCCATTGTTACTGTCGTCACGCAATTTCATCATTGCTGGCCACGAATAAGTACACTTGTGTTTATTTTTGTCTGCTGGAGTGTAATGAATGTTGTTATGGTACTAGAAACCAATCAAAATATTATATTACCATATAGGAGTAGGTTGCTGCAGATGCCAAAGGTTGAAATTCAAGGACTTTTCAGTGACTTTGAAGGCCAAGTGTTAGAAAATTGAAGGACCACTTTTAGAAAGGTTTGCGTAAGCAATTTTAAAATTATTTACCGGTTATATTATTTCTCAGCTTTTCCATGAATGTACTGTAATTTTCAACTTGAAAACTGCTTAAGAAAAAGCATTGCAAAAATCAAGCCTTAGTCCTCAAATTCAAGCACTTTCAAGACCTTGAGTTTTTAATTTTTAAATTTAAGCATCTTCAAGGACTTTGAAGGCTTTTATGAACCCTGAGTAGGTAATTTATTTGTCTTTAACTGCAAGGAGAAGGGAATTTTTTATCTATCATTGGTACCAAGCCATAGTTTGTTGCCAAATGTTGCACCCAAGGAGAGTTGTCAGAAATCAGTAGATTGAAGCAATATTACTGTTCAATAATTCATATTGTTTTTAATAGAAAAATCTCTGTATATTGAATACTGCCGATGGCCACAACAAGAGAAGCAGTACTATTTACAGCTTTAGTGTATTCAATTAGAGGCATTTGACTTTCATTACATACCAAGAGGGAATACACATATTTTGGCCTTTTTGTGGGTTTAAAAATACATGTCATACAAAAATCTGAAAACCACGTCAAAATTCCTGTGCATTCAACTATTATTTCATACAAGATTTTCAAGAATTGATTTGCTGTCAACTGAATCAGACAATACTTCCTTTACTGTAATCACTTTAAGATCTAAACTTACTTCAATTCCACAAACATCAGTTTTGGCAAATCATCTGACAGTAAACACTTGTTCAAAGATGAATTTTCATAATCTTTTGCCATACTGAATAACCTTGGATAAGGTGTTTGAATTCTAATAACTAAATGGTTTTATTACGGAGTGTGGAGGTGCGGGGCGGTGGCCTCATGGTTGGTGCGCTCGACTCCGGATCGAGTGGTCTGTGTTCGAGCCCCGGCTGGGACATTGTGTTGTGTTCTTAAGCAAGACACTTTACTCTCACAGTGCCTCTCTTCACCCAGGTGTATAAATGGGTACCAGCAAATTTAATGCTTGGGGGTAACCCTGCGATGAACTGGCATCCCATCCAGGGGGGAGTAGAAACACTCCTAGTCGCTTCATGCTACAGACAAACTTGCGCTTGGGTAAACATTTCTTTTCCAGAAACAGCGAGCGTACGTAAGCATTGTTGGATATCTAGGAAACAATTATGACGGTAGTGCCAATCGAACGGATTTTAAACTAGCATGGCGCTTGCCAGACTACAGATACTACTGTAGCAACAGCTGATTGATTTCTTAGACTACCATACCACGTTTAAAATCTTCTGGACCAAGAAACTAGCTGATCACTTCCCACAGAGCCAAGTTGGTGACGAGAACTAAATTGATGACACAACGCGCAAATTACTTTTTAACCAGGAAAACACTTTAGACGCAGTAGAGCAAAAGCATTTTTAAAACCCCTGAAACTGTCCAAGAATCTACACACAAAGGCGACTTTCACTGTTATGAGAGATGAGATTATTGAAAAAATCCACTCAATCGAAACGGCGGTTTTCAGCTGACCATGCTTTTAAACAGCTGATTCGGCTGGTAGTAGTTTTTACAATTTCATTGATTTATAGGGTGGAATCACTCAAGTAGCTCTTAAGAAGCCTCTCTTTCATTTATCCTTGGCCATTACATCTTCAGTAGAACCAACGGTGCTAAAATATATTTTTAGAGTACTCTAACCGTTGTTGGAAACTGTACGTTACATTTATTAATCTTAAACATAAGTGATCTCGTTTATCTATTACATAACCAAACCGCATGTATGCAGCACGTGTCTTATCGCCCCATATATGGTGCTGTTCCACGTGCTTACAAGGAGACGTGATGTGTGTTTTCGTGAGAGTTGTGAGAGGGAGTTAATTGGAGTGTAATAGCAAAATCGAACCAAGAAAATAAATCGTGAGTACGCTAGCTTTTGCACGTTTTCGACACCGTACACAATCTTTTTTATTTTTTGTGGTTGTTTACACAATGTGACCAAATAAACGGATGCAAGTTCCCATTTGTCAGTCTGTTCAAAATAATTGGAATGCCATTTAACATTTATTAACTTATATTAACAAAGAAATCTGTCTGGTTTCCCCACGAGTCACCTCTGGTAACTTCATATCTCAAGTGGGGCGCCAAAACTTCAGAATGCTCTTCTTTTGAAGGTTGAAGCTGTTGGATTTAATGGCGATCTAAAGCATTTTCTTTTCTAACCTCTTAGAAATCAGAAAATTGTCATTTTCTGACAATTTTTATACCAGTTTGTTTTCATTTAGGTATTTAAAGTGGTCATTGTGTTTTTTTAATTAAGGGCTTTTGGCTTGGGTTGTCGGTATGGACTTGAATTATTTCTTTTGTTGTCTCAATGACGCCATCGTCTGTATGCCATTTCCGTTTTTTCCGCAAGCATTCAGTGTGCTTTTTGGATTTATCCTTTTTTCCTCTCGATTTGGAAAAGCACTCTAGACGCTACAAGAGACGCTGGTTTTGTCATTCACTTTTCTACTTTTCAGGTCTTTGGAGCAATACTCTCGGTGGCTTTTGGTTTTGAGCTATTCTTAGCTCCAGTGTCCCCTCATGCAACTCTTAGAGTTTAGTAGAACGACATGTCTGGTCAGGTTCTGAATAATTACTGTTAATCCTCCTATTCATTCATAACGTTTATTCTCGTACACACATTGTTCAAGAAAAGGCTACGCACATCAGTGAGATTTTCAGTATCACCTATAATATCAGAGAGTTAGTCCACTTCCTGATTTTTCACAGCCCCAACGACTAACACCTCAGTAATCCATTCAAGCTGTTAATTCTCACTTTTATAATTGAACAGGCAAAAGAGTCCGACAATTAACTTGTATGACACTACAAGAAAGGAACAATATATGTTTCTGAACCAAGATGTCTATACAGTAGCTGCTGGCTGCGGTTTAGCAATCGTGGCCAGATGAGATACATTTACTAAGCTTAGAAGCAGCTATCTGCCACTGCACTTTAAGAACGTTTCTCTCAAAATTCACAGTAAACCCTAAGCTACTTGACGTCTTTATCAATGTAAAGGATTCCAAAAAAACCACAGAAAGGTATGTTTATTTTACACGAACTGACAATTCAAAATTTAATAACATGTACAATACTTCGAGTACTTATAAATGATTGACTGCAACACTAATGCTCTAGATGACTCTAAGGGGTCGGTGAGACGATTAACGTCAGCTCAGATGGCTAACATCACGCTTTGATAATAAAACAGTTATTACTTTTTTTGCAAAAAAAAAATAATCGTCGCAAAAAAACATGCAAAAGTCAAAATCAACCTAAGATATATGGTGGTATATTCTTCACTGATTTGATAAACTAAAAAAGTTAAGAAAGCTTAGAATGGGACACTCAAGGGAAACCTAAAATGTATTCATAACTAATAAATAAAAATTACCCTACATGTATTCGGTGCGAAAATGTTTTGAAACAATTATTCTTTTTAGACGTTTTGTTGTGTAGTATCGCTGAATATTTTTACGGTTTGTGCCGTAGGGCACCCGTAGGGCGAGTCAAAATACAAATAAAGAGTAAAAATACTCAGTGATACTACACAACAAAAACGACTAACAAGTAATTTATTATCCAACACGCCAAACTGTTATTTCAGAGCGGGCGAATTCCGCGGATTTTTTACGAAGAGTGCGTGGAGCGAAACGGAATTGGCGCGTTGACGCGTTTCTGTTTGTATTTTCTTCAGTAAATGGAGAAATTTCGAATTCTGTTGTAAATTTTGTTGTGTAAACCATTCTGTTGCCGCGCAACTGTTTTGATTACTCGTATTGAGATACTTCTCACGTTTATTCAATTCAATCAGCAAAAGTTAATATCTTTCTTTTAATAGAGTTACTCCAAACTTAGTGGCATCTTTTACGCTCTTTGGAACTGAATTTTCTTCATATGTGTTCATCACTTCCTCGATAACATTGACAAAACGCAAGGCAGCCATTCGAAATTTAGCGCTAATGCTAAATTCACCTTACGGAAAGTGGTTATAAGAAGATGTAACGCAATCCTCGATCGATCCGAGTTCGAGAATCTCTATAATCACGGAACAGTTATACCAATAAGGAATAGTGAACAGGATATTATGCTACATGAAAAGTTCGTGCTGCGTATTCTCTTTTGGGAAAATTGGGTCAGTTCCATCAATACTTCATGAATAACCTGTCTTCTTTAAATGATTTCACAATCCAAACTTTTTAAAGCATAAAACATCGGCTTGAGGACCAAAGTCCATTTAAAGTTTGCTATAGTAGAAACTCTAGCCATTTTACAAATTTACATAAAACAATTATTTCGACAAGCTTCCCACGTTTTAAAAAGCTTCTTTTAGTTTAACTTGCCAAAAGTAGTTTTAGTAATTTTTCCTCATGTAGACTGCCTAAAACTACATTTGTTAGTCACCCACATCCCCAAAACTTTTACGATTTTCCACTTTTCAAAATCAATGATGCACACACATTCTATCATTATGGGTCATCGATGTGCAAAAATCGCAAACTTCGATCAATGGGCCATTGGGTAGTAAAACAGCACTATCATAATTATATAGGTCAACTATTTGCAAAGAATATTGAATCATGAGCTATCTGCTTACGACGACTGTTCGAGTTCATCAATGATTTGTTGCATACTCGGTCTCGACTGGGGAACTGGTTGCAGACATCTTCGGATGAGTGCACGCAGAACGTTCTGCGTCACCAGTGCGACTTGTTGTTCACGTCTTTCAGGATCTGGCAGTTCTCGAATGCAGATCTCACAAAGAAGAACACCAAAACTGTACACATCAAGCTGAGCACAAAAAAAATCAGTAAATGACAAAAGTGAGAGCGATTTTTTTGTAACTTTCTTCCTGCTCTATGGGGGTGTTTCTATAGCACTACTTATCGGATGGAAGTGATAATCTCTCATTAAAAGCACTTGGAATTTCTAGTTGTTTCTGATTATAAAAACCACAGTTATCTATAAAAGACAAGGGCCCCGTTTGGGCATAATTTAACTCTGCATTAAAAATGTAATTGTCGGGCGATTCTATATTAATTAAATGGAGCGAAATTTCAAGTTATTTGATTGGTAGACCCTGGATCAGACAGAAATATAACAAATAAGGAGAAACAAAAATAGGGAGTCCTACACAGCGGATTTGACAAAAACCAAGTCACAATAAACTTGAGCTAACCTTGGGTGTTCGATTTGGGGTGTGCGCTTCGGGTCCACTGTAAATCGGGGTCCCTGGAGCGACTGTCATGGTCTGTTGCTTGAAATTAGCAGTGCCATAATCTGACACTTTCGCTCGCCATTGATTTCCTTGGCGACACAACAACACATTAGCACTGCTGATGTCACGATGAAGAATGGGAGAAGGTCGCTTTTGATGGAGGTAGGATAGTGCTCGAGCTACATCTAGAGGAATAACAGAAACCTCTGTCTCTGAGAGAGATCGCTGCTCCAATAGAGCTCGTAAACTCGTTTCCATGAGCTCAGTTACAATCAAAGGTCTACCTTCGATGTTTGTTGTTCCAATGAACTGCAACAAACAAGGGTGACGGCATCTTGAGGCAATGTCCATTTCTCGCTCAAACAGTCGGCGGTTATAAGGGGAGATAATAATATTATGAATTCTTTTCACAGCAACGGCATAACCGCAATACTTCCCTTCCACAACTTCTCCCCAGGCACCACGCCCAAGAATTTTCTCTGTTAGTTGAATTTGATTGCGGGGAATCACCCAGTCAGGTAAGTTTTGTGCCTGATTTTCCGCACGTAAAACCTGCTGAGCTGCTGCAAGCGTTCTTTCAAGTTCATGTTTTTCCTGGTCTTTCGTTATCAGCTGTCTCTCCAAGGTAACAACTTGAGCCCGATGTACCCGTAATGCTGATTGAGCCGCTGACAGACTTCTTTCAATTTCAATCCTTTCTCGATCTTTTGTTTTCAGCTGTTCTTCTAGGTTACCGACCTGTTGCACCTTTCTGTTCAGTTGCTCTTGGATACTGTTCTTCAGCAACTCTTTCTCTCGTAATTGACCTTGTAAGTTTGTCAGCTTCTGGTGCAAGGTATTGTGTTGTTGTTCTTTTTCCCTCAAAAGGTTGGCCTGTTCTAATTCTTTTTCCTTCAGTTGTCCTTGACAATGCGCCAACTGTTCTTCCACTGCTCGCAGTCTTATTGGGTATAAATTCTCTTCTTGTCTAATTTTCTCTTCCATAGGTTGATTTGTCGTGTTACAGAGAGTTTGCAAGCTTAAATTTTGCCTTTCCTTTGCTTGTAACTGTTTTTCTTTTCATCTGGGTTGTCCCTGTAAGTTAGTTGGATGAGTTTCCATTTCCAGTGCTCTGTCTATTTTGCTAACAGGAAAAAGAAAAAACTAATTTTTTTTTTAGAATAGGAAATGTACTGAATTCATTGTGGCTCATGCACAAAAAATTCAAACTGGGATGTCCGACTTAAGAGCGAATGTTACCAGTGGTCACACATTAAGTGGCAACAGCTGAAAAATCAATTTCGCCCATATTCCAGAGTTATGTAGGTCTCAATGAAAAATAAATCACTGCATACTTCGCTTAGCTGAATATCGATTTATTTTAGAGAAAATCGATAATGATTGAATTCCGCCAAAGTGCGGCTTTTGAAGCTCAAAATTTTGTCGACGAATCTCGGAGCGTCGCGCCACGAATTTAAAACACTTGGACCGATGAAAAGTATCAAATCTTGAAAAACAACATCAAAACATATGTTGACAGCAATTTGAGCAATTGTTGATTGTTTTGTATACACAATCTATTTGAATTTATCCGACCATCTTCTCGATAGAGACATTGTGTTGTGTTCTTAGGCAAGACACTTTACTCTCACAGTGCCTCTCTTCACCCAGGTGTTTAAATGGGTACCGCCAATTAATGTTGGGGGTAACCCTGAGATGGACTAGCATCCCATCCAGGGGGGAGTAGAAATACTCCTAGTCGTTTCATGCTATGGAAACCGGAGTTAAGCACCGGACACCGATGGGCCACGGACTCGTAAACAGACTTTACCTTTTATCTTCTCGCTAGATTAAAAATAGGTAAAAAGTAACCCGTTATTTAACTATACACTAAACAAAATAATCGACTGAAGATCTGTATTTTGGAAGGCAAAGTGTAGTCCTTTTCGATCTCCGAAGGATTTTCTCCGATGTTCTCATTTCCCATTTCAAATTTTCTTCTTGCTTATTTTTCTTTGTCTTTCCCTCTTCTATTGATAAGATGAAAATTATTAACAGTTTTTTTTTCGTAATAGGGCTAAATAAAGGGACTTTGCCTGTTTCACCATTGAATAATTGTTATCGCATGATTGAAACAGATAGAAGGAGCAAAATTACTGGTGACGCAAAGCTTAGTGAACAAGTCTGAGGACAAAAGTGA
Source organism: Stylophora pistillata (assembly GCF_964205215.1). NCBI lineage: Eukaryota > Metazoa > Cnidaria > Anthozoa > Scleractinia > Pocilloporidae > Stylophora > Stylophora pistillata. Next base: position 12,970,863 of record NC_142521.1, on the reverse strand, counting down.
AGTTTCAGTGATTTCCTTCTCAATCAATCTTCACCCACTCGAGGGGTTGCTCTCTGCGAGAAAGTCTCTCCAGTTCGAAGGTAATTAGAATAGAGTCTGCAACGCATAAAAATTTAACTTTTTACTCCGTTGAAAAATAATCTTATGAGGTTAATGGCAGTACCATCAAGTCCTGTGAAGTAGAGCGTGACCTTGGCGTCTCCTTGGATTGTGACTTGACTTGGCGCATCCAAGTCTCTCACCAAGCTGCACACGCAAACAAGTTGTTAGGTTTCATTAGGAGGAACTCTTGGTTTATTCGCAGTACCTCCGTAAGGCGTACATTATACCTCGGGCTAGTTCGTGCTCATCTTGGCTATGTAACCCAGGTCTGGGCGCCCCAAAGCATTGAACTAATTTCTAAACTGGAAAGTAACCAAAGACGTGCCACCAAATTCATTCTTTGCTTGCCTTTTTCAACAAATATCTCTTACAAAGAAAGACTAATGTCTGTAAACCTACTTCCTGTGTGCTACTGGCACGAATTACTAGATCTAGTTTACTTTTACAAGGCTACACAGAATATGATTCACTTAGATCCATCCGTTGTTCCCTTCGTGCACGAATGCGCGCATAGGACCCTGTACATCCGTAATGAGCTCTCAATCCTTTGTGCCTAAAAATGCAGGACTTTTACCTTTCAGAAATCTTTTTTCATTAGAACCACTAGAATCTGGAACCTGCTTATTAGTAGACTTGACCTAGATAATGTTACCCTTGAGAACTTTAAATCTGTTCTTTACGGTTATTACTCGTGGACTCTAGCAATAAACTATGACCCGGATTCTCCAAGGAGCTTCAAAAGCATTTGCTTGAAATGTAACACAGCCAGGTTTTTATACCAAGAAATTAGCTGCTGCATGCGATTTAAATTGCTACTTTTACATACTTTATACAATTATAAATATTTATTATATATACTTTATATATTAGTTATATACTTTAAATACTTTTATGTTCTGGGTCCGCAGTAATTGGCTTCAGCTGTTGCGGTGTCCCTGTCCAAATTTTAAAGTTATTATTAGTGTATTGTCATATTCTTATTACTAGGCTTGTATATCTTCAGTTTTTTTTTTATTCTTCAGGGCAAAGCTAATAAAATAAAAAAATAAATAAAACCACCAGTATTGGTACACAGTAATGGCTTTTTTACTTCTTGAAACAAAATGATGAGTTGACAGAACCTCGAATAAGTATTACTTGACAAATTCTTCAAAAAGAATGCAGAGGTGATGTCTTGTCAACACGGTCAATTTTTATAGAGACATTGTTTCCAACTTTAAATTTTGTAGGTTGGGTTTTTTTTTACTTTGGGTTACCATTTCGTTGTTGTACTTTTCCAGATTTTCAGGTTTTTTTTTGTCATTTTCTTGGTTGTTCCTCATGATTTTCATATTCTCTATGGCTTTTAATACCATAAACAACCTCATATGGTGTCATCTTTATTGCTCGATGGTAGCTTATGTTTCTGGTAACACTTGAGGAAGGGGTACTCACTATTAACGCTCTCGTATCCTCTTTCCAGGATCTATTTGATCTTTCAACCCAACCTTGAGTGGTTGGAGTTCGTGGAGAATGATGAGCCACTTTAATGCTATTTTCTTCATAAAATGTTTTCATCTTTTTGTTTGCAAATTCTTTACCATTGTCGGTTAGGATTGTTTTTGAAAAGCCATAGGTGTAGCAGTAGCGTTTGAATCCGCTAAGTACTTCATTGGCAGGCTTGGCGCTCAGAGGTGTTACCTAAACATACTTAGTATGATGGTCAGTTATGTTCATGGCCCATGTGTGCTTTTCAATACAATCACAAGGACAGTTACGGAAGTCCATTAAATCTATCTCTAAGAGAGATAGAAATGTTGGAAATTGAATAGGTTTATTAACAACCTTAACATGGCTAGTAACAGACTGCTGCTCAACATGAATTGGACACAGACCAACAAATATGGCTACCACTTTCACATTGACTTCCTAACAGTTGTTACTGATCCATTTACAAGTTATTTGTCGACCTCGATAAAAAGTGCAATTGTGAGCGAGAGCCAACACATTATGAATTTCCCTCTTGGGGACGTTTTTCTTGTTTTTCGTTTTTACTGAGTTTTCTGAACACACCCACTGCTTTGTTATGGCTGTTGATTTCTCCCACTTCGACAGCATGGGTTCTTCTGATTGAATTCCAAGCTGCGTCTCGGCCTGGTATTTGAGATAGGCTTTTGCTTTATCGAAGAATGAATCCTCCCTAAAAAGCGTTATATGCGATTCCTTTTTGGCCTGTTTGTTTTTTAAGGCATTCAACTGTTCGTAACATATTTCTCCAGGTACACATGGTACATGAGGTTCAGTCATGTTTCGAGCTCGAAGTCCTGGTCTCTACCAAATGTGCAGGTTTTTTTCTTTATGAATATTTCAAGAACAAGTTTGGCCGAGGGGAGGGAGGTCTGGGGCTAATTGTCAACGACACGCACCGTGGTCTAATGGAGAGAACAGATGTCTGCAAAGCTAGAGGTTGGTGGTCCAAATTGTGGTAAGAGTAATACAAAAGAATAAAAGAAGTATTATAGGGGTGAAGTGGAAGTGAATTAGGTGGGAAATATAAAAGATCCTGCGGGGTGGGGTAGGTTATATTCTCAAGGAAAATTGTGTGGATGACAGGTTATTAGAGAGAATAAGTGGATGAGAAATCGCAGGGAAATCTTCATCTTTCTTCTCTTTCATCTTTCATTTGTTTCTTTTTCAGACTCCCCCCCCCCCTCTCAATAGCCATGCCCCTATTTTTCATCCACACCCCAAAAAGAAAAGGCCCTTTTTCAGACAGTTGATGAAAAAACTGGTTCAAAAAAAATTAATCTGGTTCAAAAAAATCGAACTGGTTTGGAAAAAATTAAACCAGAGGATAAAAATGAACTACAACATATACATTACAATGATAACAGTATGCAGAGTTGTCTTAGTTTCCAATTTCACAAATTTTTTGATAATTAGTCACAAACCACTCATACTAACAATTCTACCAGCAAAAGAACTTAAAAAATTTAGGGGAAAAAATCACTTTAAGACACCATGTCACCATTTAAAGCTTCAGTGTTTCAAAATTTCCAAGGTAAACATTGAATGTTTGAATTTTAATTAATAATCTCTTACTTTTTACCTGGGAGAGCAATTTCTCAAAATCTAAATGTTTTGGGGAAATTGAATGAAAGAGAAATAAGTACACATTCATATACAGTGTGATTTTCTACTTCATTATGCATGGTGTGCTCAATTAAGTGAGTAAAAATTTATGAAACAACTTAGATATCAAATCGTTTGTCTACCTGATGGTACATCAACACAGTTCATTGACCTTGCACACAATTCATCTTCATGAATTTGCTCCCGCTTTCCCCGAGCTTCTTGTCTCAACAGGATTTTCAGGATTCTCATCAAAGTCCTTTTCTGGTATGACAGTTTCCACTGGTACAAATTCTGCAAAATCTCTCATACACACAAACTGTTGATAGCCATATCTTTTACCACAACCAGATCCCACTTTTTCATTCTGATAGAGGATAAAAAGTCATAAAACAAGAGACAAGAACTGACTCATTTCACTTGATCAATTGATTTCAATATAGATTTTTTTTTCTACACGTTTATCAACTATTTTCCCAAGAATTATAGCTGTAGATTAACCTTTCTCATCTCAAATGGTGTCACTATCAATAAAAAAGAACACATAACAACTTAATGCTACAAATCACAGCTTCTGTTGGAATGTTTGTTTACATTCTTATTGGTCACTTGTAGATTTGTTGATAATTGTGAAACCAAGGGAAACTGACATTGCCCATAGCACACAAATATCAAATTTTTTTCACTAACTGTTGAACATGTGAATATTCATACTAGTCTATTCTGCTTTTAGTATTATAATGCTAGAGAACAGCTTGATTTAAGCTCTATTCCTGTTAAAATGAAAATATTACTTTGCACACGTGCAAGTGGCTTCTGTGCTCTGACACTATATAATTATGTCAAGTTCTTTGTCCTTAAATATTGCTTTGCATTCAAGAACTACATACTACTGTAGTTTCCTGAAAACTGCATCTATCAGGATCCTCGAAGAGTTCTTCAAGTGTCTTGCTCCTTGATTCACAATATTTGAGCCTCCATTCTCAATCTTGAAGTTCTAAATAGTTTTGTTTCAAGACTGTCACAATACTTTTGATCAGTACTGAACATCCACTAAGACTAGTAAAATTAAGTCAAAAATTAACTTAAAGATAACCTTCCAGTTCTAGTCCTACAATTGTGTAGACAATTCCACTTGAATCTTTCTCTTTACCAATATATCGCACAGTTCTTCTGGCTGGACTGTCCTTAATAAATGTCACAACTCTTTCATCAATCTTAAGCACTCTATCAATTCCTTGCAATGACCTTTGCTCATGTTTTCCCTTCCAAAATGACAGTATTGAATCCTTAAGACGTGTTTTTAGTTTAGCTTGAATAGTTTCTTCTTTCTTCACATGTTTTTGGGATTTTATCTCTTGCTCATCTTCTCGTGGTGTCAATTTGTCCAGTCCAACAAAAACACCAGAGTCTGGTGCACAGGTAAAGTATCGCTTGTTTCTAAATGTTCCATCACATGTTCCCAAACCTAGATTTTTCTAGATATGAGGAACCACATATTATAATCATTAGTATTGAAGACAATTGCCAACATTACCCACCATTATCATCATGACAATCATTATAACCACTGTCATTATCATTAACATCAGAAGATTGTCGTCATAACCAGTAAAGATTTAAAACCACATCAACTACTCAGTATCTAGTTTATAAAACACACCCTAATATCAGGAAGCAGGATTTTAAGATCTATATATAATCCATACTGCAAAAATAAGATTATTCCTTTGAAGGCCACACTCAACCGGAGCACTTAGCATAATGTTGTTGTTATTGTCCAAGAACTAAAATATTGTAGTTTAAATTGCCACTTTAACTTACTAAAAATCAGCAGGCAAATATAACTATTTTGGTATTCTAGAATCCATGGTTGGGTGCTTTCACAAATGTCAACTTACTCAGGAAACTGATGAGGTTGTTGTGGATAACACTGGTGTTATGGATTGCAGTATTAGTTAAGTGTTTCAAAAGTAAACAAAGTCAGGAAGTTTCCTAAATGAGGAGATCTTCAGTAATAATTTCTGGAATTCAACAAGCCAAATCTTTCAGAAAGGTCACAACTGAGAGGAACGAAGGCTCTTTGCCATTAATACTAGTTTGTAAAATTCTCAGCTATCTCTGCAAAAAAAGGTGGAGGTCAGCTTCAGAAATTAATCAGAAAGCAGAGAGATAATTTCCACGCTAACTGGCTAACATAATGAAAAAACTTGCTTTTGGTTGTTTTTGTTCTTTATTAACAGTAGCATTATTTTATGAACAGTAGCAAATTTCACTGGGTTCACCAAGATAAACCCAAAAATTTCAACAACAAAATAATAATGCACAAGATCTGACACAAATCTAAGGGTAGAGTCTATTTACAAAAGAATGAACTATACTGTTACGGTTTTAACCCTAGGTGGCAGTCCATGTGACATGAAATTGTCCACACAAGTAAATCAAGAGAAGTGAATTTTCAAAACTATAAGTACGCACATCAAAACCTATGAGTCTAAAATGAAACCGAATTAGTGTGAATGAAGCATTTATATCCTCCCCTCAGTATATTTAGTTTTCTAGGAAGGTAGAAATGGAAGACAAGATTCCAGTAGTTGAAATCAACTTCATTAAGTCTGAAGGAGTTAACTAAATACTCAAGAGATGAAACTACAAGTTTAACTTGGTGTAACATGTTAACTTCATGATAATTTTCGTTTGTTGTGTTGCTGTCTGCACGAAATACACACAATGTTAATAGTCCTTTTTACAGTTCCCGGCGCCATATTGAATGTGTAACCGCGCAAACATGATAGCGAGGTTAGTGTTGAGTCGCGTTGCGAGTTCTAGTGAGAGTTTAGTGAAATGTGGTTTTGCACTGTCCTTTTCATCGAGATATTTCGACAATGAACGATACTTTCCCTACGCAGGATATTCCTCCTTCTTCTTCGAAAGGAAGAGGAAGACACTGTGCCGCTTTGTGTTTGTGCTAATAGCTATTATGACACAGCAGGCAATTCAACAGGTCTGCATTTCTTCTAGTTTCCAAATGACTTCCAGCAGGAGTCAGATGGTGCAATCTCCTGAATCGCCAGCATGGAAAGGACGGATTCTTCATCACAAAATCATTTTTTTTTGTGCTCAGAACATTTCAAAAAAGAAGACATGCGAAAAAACGTGGGCAGGTCGCTGGAAATTGGTGAAAGGTTTATAATGTTTGTACGGTTGTTTTGTTGCTTGGATACCGAAAGAAAATGCCTGCTTTGATTTTCGGTATTGAAGTGTTTATGCTGGGATTTTTGTTTTGGGGGGGGGGGGATTTTTTTCTCCTCATTAAAAAGGTGATATTTATATTTCTTTGTGTACTGTGGTCTTATACGATATCTGTGAACTGAATGTAAAATTATAAAATTGTAATGTAGAATTAAAATGTAAAATTTTAAACTTATAAAATGATGAGTTTAATTATTATATATATGGGCAGAACCATCTCGATTTAACTGGTCAGTACCGAAAAATCTATGGAAAATGCCTGCTAAAAGGGTCCCGGTAGCAACTGTGAAAACTGAAGGAGAGTCATTTGAAGTTGAACAGGAATTATTTCAACAAGAAGTTGAAGCACCTGTGTCAACTGTCAATGCTGCTTCACCTTCACCAGCTCAAATTTAATGCTCAAATTGATTTAGGTGTAATCTTTCCTTACATTAAGAAATATTAATATTAATGTTGTTAGTACTCAGGGAAAAAAGATGATGTTGGGCTTGTAAAATCAAGATAAGGTACCATTGTACATTGTGTAAATAAGAGAAGTGATTGGCATGACAATAAAACGCGAGTTAAACTATGTTTTATGGGAAGGAGCTTCAAAATTCTATTCTTCAAACATAACATTTTGAAGAGCCTATTGACAATAATTAACATTATTATTCACAGAAGAAAAAATAAACAGTTCTGTACTGTCTAAAATAATCCTAGTTGTTGCATATTGAGCAAACTCTTGCAGCATATTCTTGTAAACAAGTTGTTGTGCTGGAGATGGGAAAGGTTCTTTCGGTTCCACATAGTTAAGATTAATCCATGTAATGCAGATTCTGGACACCAGGCTCTTGCTGATCCCAAATCTATCAGCAAGATCTTGTACAAATAACCCAGCCTTTAGTCTCATAAGTATGAGTAAAAATTCATCCAAGAATGACAGTTTCTTGAAGGCCCCGGCTTACCTCTGTTATCATCTGTTTGGTATGCTGACTCTCTTTCGACAATTTCTCTCCTTTCCAGTACTGCATCTTTGCCAGCATTGGTTCAATAAAATTATAGAAGCTTATGAGTGCTCCATAGTTTGGGAATCCAGTATAAAATAGAACCGCAGACTCATCATCTTTAATTTTGTCAATTGAAAATTGGCACGCCAATAAATATCCCCCTCGTTTTCAACTTCACTTAGTTTTTCTTTCAAGTCAGCTAATTGTACTTGCAGTAGCTCTATTTCCCGTTGCAGCTTAAGAACATCTGATTGTTGCAGGGCTGGTGAAGATGAAGCAGCATTGACAGTTGACACAGCTGCTTCAACTTCTTGGTGAAATGATTCCTGTTCAACTTCAAATGACTCTTCTTGAGTTGTCACAGTTGCTACTGGGACCCTTTAAGCAAGCATTTTCCGTGGTTTTTTCGGTACTGACTAGTTTAATCGAGATGGTTCTGCCCATATATATAATAATAAACTCATGATTTTATTAAATTTTTAATTTTACATTTTAATTTTACATTATAATTTTATAATTTTACATTCAGTTCACAGATATCGTATAAGACCACAGTGCACAAAGAGATATAAATGTCACTTTTTAATAAGAAGAAAAAAATCCCAGCATAAACACTACAATACCGAAAATCAAAGCTCCATTTTCTTTTGGTATCCAAGCAACAAAACAACCGTACAAACATTATAAACCTTTCACCAATTTCCAGCGACCTGCCCACGTTTTTTCGCATGTCTTCTGTTTTGAAATGTTCTGAGCACAAAGAAGTTGATTTTGTGATGAAGAATCCGTCCTTTCCATGCTGGCGCTTCAGGAGATTGCACCATCTGATTCGCTGCTGGACGTCATTCGGAAACGAGTAGAAATGCAGACCTGTTGGATTGCCTGTTGTGTCATAATAGCTATTAGCACAAACAAAAAGCGGCACAGTGTCTTCCTCTTCCTTTCGAAGAAGAAGGAGGAATATCCTGCGTAGGGAAAGTATCGTTCATTGTCGAAATATTTCGATGAAAAGGACAGAGCACCACCACATTTCACTAAACTCTCACTAGAACTCGCAACGCGACTCAACACTAACCTCGCTATCATGTTTGCGCGGTTACACATCCAATATGGCGCCGGGAACTGTAAAAAGGGCTATTGTAACAGTCAGCAACATGACTTGACTAGTGAATGAGTACTTACGATGAGCTCAACTCCAAACCAAGTTCCCAGATTGGGCGGTATAATTCGCCTTTATACCAAACAACACCAGGTAAAACCTTTAGATAGATGATAGATACCCTTGCGAACTGAATTCCCAGTTTTCTGGGAATTCCTAGGAATTCCTAGGAATTCCTAGGAATACTAAAAAATTCCCAATTATGCAAATGAGCTCCTACTTGAACAGCTTGGAATTACTGGGAATTTCTGAGAAAGGAAGATTATTCCTAGGAATTCCTAGGAATTCCTAGGAATACTAAAAAATTCCCAATTATGCAAATAAGCTCTTATTTGAAAAGCTTGGAATTACTGGGAATTTCTGGGTAAGGAAGATTCTTGTTTTGTGAGGACGTGGAATTCCTAGGAATTCCTAGGAATTCTCAGCTCCACCAACTCTAAGAAGGGTGGAATTCTTAGGAATTTCTGGGAATTGAATTTGAGGCAATTCAATTCTTTGAGGCTGTTCAATTCTTTGAGGCTATACAAAATTTACCACGAGATATACATACTACGTATATAACTTGCTATGTTTATAACTTAAAAATCATAAATTTCAATTATTTAAACTAAGTTCTAGTAAATGACTTTACATTAAAAAAGCAGCAGTCAATTAAATAAAATACAAATTGCCAATTAATCCAATGTATACTTTACTTATCACAGATTTTGCTTTCTAACCTCAATTAGGACTCTTGGATTCCATGATCACAAACGTTTTTATTGTGATGCCAAATAATTTACCAGCGTATGCCCACAGATGTGCAAAAATTACAAAACATTCATCAGCTGTTCCTTGATACACACCTCCCACATGTGTAACAATAATTACATTTATTAATTACTGTTATCTATGCTAAAAGAACTTAATGTTGGATATGGATGTAAGTAATACCTCCCTAACATACATTTACTGGTTGCCTCTGTTGGAAAACCTTGAAAGTCAAGCTCAGTTGCCCCAAACACTATCAGAGACTTTTTGTTCAGATTGTATCCTTTAGTTAGTAGAAATTTCAAGCCTTTGACAAATTCAGCACCTAGTTAATCTTTCTTTTTTCAAGATTGTTGTTGCTGCTTTTTCTTTTGCTCTGTTTTTGATACTGATTGATGTAGTTGTTTCCTTTTTTTATTCTTACAAAATGTTACTTCTCGTTGATCATCCGCACACTCCGCAAACATTTGGTATGCGAACAAGACAGAGGTGGTCACTGTTCCCTTCAAGAAATAACACCTTTTCCTTGATTTCTTCAATTCGTTTCACTTGAAACTCTGATCTGAAAATATTTTTCAAACAGGACTTGTTAGCAATGAGGAAGAGAAACAGAGTCTCTTCTCATAACTTACTTTCTTAAATGCACCAATCACTAGACCTCCTACAAAATATTACTTGTATTACTGGTGCAAAATACAAGTCTTTCTTTATATACAAATTAAAAGTTCAAGTCACACTTCAATAAAAACAGTACTAATGTTTACCTGTTGTCCACCTCTGAGACTCAGTCAGCTATCAACAAAATTGTTTTATATGTTATAGGTCTGGCATAAAAAATTTACTTGTAGCATATAATGACAAGCTTAGAGAAAATCAATTCTGACAATTTAATACTTCAACTGCTTTCGCTCAAATTTATCTATACCTTTCTTGTTTCATCCTTAATGTGTGATGACCAGCCTCACTAAAGAAGAATGGATTCTGGAGATCCGGCTTCACTTCTCTAAAAACTGCCAAGGTGATCCCGGACTGCCTATCCCACACAAAGAACTCTACCTCTCCAACCTTGCCACACACAAACAAGACAACATAAGCATTTCGCTTTATCATTCTGGTATACTCCTTAGAGTAAAACACTTTTCCATTCTTTACAATTCGTAGCACTTTAAATTTGTTGCCTCCACTGACTTCCTCATCAATCATCTCCATTATCTCCTGTGGTAGCCCTACCAATTTCTTGGCCCCTCCAGCAATGAAGCAATTCTCTGCCTTCTTAAGATTTTTAACTCTAATACATGAAAGGAAAAAATAAGTAGATTGATATATTTAGTAATTGCGGGGTGTCTTTCAAGTATAAAAGAAGTTGTCTGTAGTGTAAAAAAGCTAATTCAGATGATGATGATAATGATTTCTATCAATATTACTAAAACTGTAGTAAAAAATCAGACAAGTACACTTAAAGCAAAATATCACTTACTCTCTTTTGGTGTTCAGCATTCTTTTGACAAAATCCTTGACCACACCATTTTCCAACATATCTACCTCACATCTTAAGCGACTCTGTGCATGAAGCATCCATACAACCTAGTAACAAATTCAAAATTGCACATTTGATGCTAGTAGTTCATTTTTCCAAATGGAGTTGTAAAAGTAAGTTCTTCATTTACTTGATTTAAATCATAACGGTTTTTGAGTTGGAAAAGTAAGTTCTTCATTATACTCTATTTAAATTTATAACAGTTGAATTATACAGAGGAAACCTATTAGCTGTTTGGACACCAGGGGTCAAGGGAATTGAGCCATACTAACAGGGTTAAGGGCAAATATCTTAACTGGTTCTGACATATACTTTTGCATTTTTAAATAACTAAATTATTCAATAAACATCTGGAATACAGAAACTTTATGTGCAGACAATATTAACCAAGGGAACTTTGTTGAACATAACTGAATTCTATAATTAAAACAATAACAAACTTGGCTATACATATTCTTCTCAAAAACAATAGTCATGACTTAACTTCATGTTACATTAGTTAAACATTGTTTTTCAGGAATTATATTTGTTTTGTTTGGACAACGAAATTGACCATAACAACAAGGAACCATATAAATGAGGTGACCTGATAAGGTGGGGTGGTGTTAAGGTGTAACTGTTGTGGGGTTGCTAAAAGTACCTGTCTACAAACATTTCCTGTGCCATGTGTCAAGTCCATAATGGTTCCATTCATGTCTTCAAACCCAAAGGTGGACCATGCCCACAGTGGACCCCATCCTTCCACATAGTCAGCTAGATGGGCACCAGTGTTGTGAACATTGAGACCACAACTGCCATTACCTTTAAATGTGGGGGAAAACACACTATTTATAGCCATGCACTTTTGTTGACCATCAGTCAATGGGTGAATTCACCCTAAGAACATACTTTACCATAGCTTTGGTTTTTTCTATTTAACAATTATTCGCCGAATGCAAGGTGAATATCATCTAATAATCCCTGAGACGAAGTCGAGGGGATTATTCGACAATATTCCCCGAACCTGAGGTGAATAATTGTTTTAGTATAATTTCAGAGCTGAACAAAAGAGAAATTTCTAAAATCATAACATTTTAGTAACACTTACTAGCATTTTTTTTAACATTTTATATAAACCGCGTGGAGCGATTTATACAGCGTCATTAAGGAACCACTCAACCAATCCGATTGCTGGAAACTCTTTGCTCAGCTCTGAAATTATACTAATATTACCCATACAGACAGAGGCATAACATCATCAACCCATCAGGATAAAAAAACTCCCCAAAAACTCATCAGAGCCACAAACCAATTTCGTCTTTGTGGAGTAGCAATGCAACAAGAATAATTGATTTTCTGTCATTTCTTTTAACAAAAATAAACAAGAAAAGCCCCAGAGGTATTATTAGTATCCAATCTGCTATTTCTCCTCTTTGATTGAAATATACATTATTGTCACTCAAGATATTTGACAGTGGTTTAAGAATGTTTGTTTGGTAGAGTGAGACAAGTCTAGTACAATTGACCTAGAAAAAAAAAGATAACAACAATATAAAGTACATAGAAAACTGGTATTGGCAGGTGTAAAATCCTTAGTGAGCCTACAGTGTAATGGTAATAATATGAAATCAGGCACTGGATGTAGAGTTCAGACTGTCACTGAGTTTTCTTACCATACAATTCTTGAAAATCCTTGTAGAATGTCTGTAGGAGATCTCGAGCTCTTGCAATCTGTGCTGGTGTTATTCCATCACCAAGAAGAATATAAACCCCCTCTGCCAAATGTGCAAAGTGGCACAGGTACTTATCAGGAAGGTAACCAACCAAGCATGGAAGTGAATAGTACAGCAACCAAGACTGCAACTCTGAAGCTTAAAAAAAAAGTTTGTTAGAGCTTAATGTTACCTCCCTGTATCATCGAGCCACTGTTCCATTAAAGTACACACCTTTCAAGTTCTTAAAATGTTTCTCCATGTCTCTCGGTAGACGTGTCAAGAAGTCTGGGGGTCTCATCTTGAGAATGCGTTTATTGATACTTTTAACCTGCAATTGATTCAGTGTTAGTCACACCATATTTCTTGCAAACAGTACGTACAAATGATAACCAACAATTCTATTATGTGAATCTAGTATAACATGTTTTCACAACAACACAGTTACACTAAACACCCTGTCACACGTGTACATGTATATTGACCATGATTACTCTGTTAACAAATGAAACACTCAAATCTTAACTTAGCTGTGACAGTCTACATATTTTCTATAACCTGCAGTTATAATTTAATTATTAGTACCTGTCCTCCAATAAAGTATGGCTTCTTGGAATTAGTTGCTGAGAACCATTTGTACAGAAGGGTCTTTGTAACACCCAATAAGCAGCCATGCATATAGTCAGGAACCATACCCAATACTACATCAAACCAAGGCATCATTGCAAGGCTAGTGACATCATAGACACCTACAACCTAACAATCAGCACCAGTAATAATCAGTGGTAGCAAAACAACAACAACAGCAATAGGAAACTTAACAGATGACACAGGATTAACTACTGTTTTAGTCCTATTCCCCTGTATATTTCCTAAAAAAAGGACTGGTATTTGTACATTTTCAGGTGGTGTCTTAAATGGCAAGCTTTAATGTATTGTCTTTACATGAAGCTCAAGTGTATCACTATAAAGCAGTGTAACATGACAATCATTTTAACCTTTTTATTCTCTCTGTTTCCAGAGAGACCATTCCTTAAAAAACTCTCATGGGTACGCTTTGAGACTGCTTCAGTGGGAGTCCGGTAGGGATAGCAACGTGTATGCCCTTTTCCTTGTTTAACCACAACACCAGGTTCTTCACAGGTGAGACAACCAAATTGTCCATTGTGCTGTGCCATACAAGTGAGATATGCTTTGCCCTGCAAATCAGTGGACCCCAGAATTACTGCAGCTTTAATAGTGATTGGCAGCTCCTCACAATCTGGATTCACCTGAAGACCTGCATGATAAATAACAACAAGGAATTGCAAAGTAGAAAGGAATCATTTTAAGGAAGCTCATAAATAGAGCTTTTGGTCATGTGTGCAGGACTAACGTATAAATTGCCCAAGATGTCACATAGAAAGAAACATAATCAAGATTTCAAGTGAAAAACTGGAAATAAAAGGTGAAAGTTAATCTGTCACTTTTTTAAATACAATTTTGCTCAATAACCTTTGCTTAATTTTTCATACATGGCTCCAGATGAGGAATACCTGAATACTAATACACATAACATATTGCACTCACCAGGGACATAGTAATTTATTGTTGTTGAGAAGTTGAATCTATATGCACATTGTATATGGCCTCACACTGCCATCCTACAGTCCTAAGCTCACACATCTCAGTAATCATGTTACAGTACATGTATAATCATTTTTTTACCTTACCTTCGTCATACAAATGAACCATCTCAGATGCAAAAGGTTCAAAGTAAACATGAAATGGTGGTTTGCCTTTACCCTGCCAAATTCCCCACATTAACATGTTCTGTTTGGAAAACCTGATATGAATCAGAAAGGTACAGAACGCATTGTTGATTTACATGCATTATACACTCATTATTATTATATTCTATGGAAACTGTTAAATTCTATATTTTAAAATTATTATTATTATTATTTCAGTCACACCTATGTGAGGCAACCTTTACCCATTTAACACCAGATACTGAATAAAAGCATGATATGTAGTAAGGAATATTGCATGGTCTTTTCAATAGCATTGTTAGAAAGGGAAAATCTGGAAATTATGCACTAACATTCAAGGTTATGTCAACAAGGGAACATTTTTATGAGCCCAAAAATCAGTCTTGGTTTAATAATAAATGGATCCACAATCCTCAGTACTACACACTAACAATACCTTAGACCTTAGGCAAAACTAGATTTTTAAAATATGCATTTTTCTGGTTGGGCTTTGGGCGTGTAAGCATGCATACCACATACTATGTAATTGTAAAAGGTCTTCCAAACATTTACTTTCTTGCTTATAGTTGTTTGGGGCTGTTTTCTTAGTGGAACTTGCAAACAGCAAACTAACCTTTCTGGTGATGACAGTTCATTGATAGCAAGGAAAACTGGCCATAAAGAAACACTGGAGGATGAATACAGAGGTGCACCATCTGTATTGAAAATGAAGCTAATATTGAGCTTGCTATGTAGAAATTGGCCCTCTTTGCACAGTGCCATGTAGAACTTGCCATCTAGTATGTCTGTTAAAATTGATTGACCACGGCGTTTTATTCTTTCTTGAATGGTGAACCATACCTCTTTGCCTAGGATGGAATTTAATTACCCTATAAGAAGATGTCACATCCAATCTCCAATATTTAGCAAGTGTGAGTATTGTTTTCAATTTCTACTATCTTTGTTTATAAGCACTTAAAAACTTACGAAGCAAAAGATCCTTCAGTTGGTTTTTGATATTAACTGTGACAAAACTGTTTTTGTGCTCCTTTTTTCCTTGCTGGGATTCACTTCCTTTGTATCTGAGACTTAAGGAAAAAAAAGAAGACAATCAACACAAAGCAAGGGCGTTTAAAGTCCACATGAAGAAAGGCATAACAGATTCCTAAATTTTTCAATACTCCACCTCTACTCATTCAGTACCTCTAAATGTAGATTTGTTCTTTAAACTTACCCCACACAGCCTGATGTGGAACAACGAAAGCTGTTTTCATCATCCAAGGGAAACAGCCTGTGACATACTTCGCAAATGTCATACACGTGGAACTCACATTGTCCGCACACTTCTTGAACTTTTCTGTAATTGAGAGACTTGAAAGTTACACTTTCGGGACAAGTCACTTTAACCAAATCGATTAAATCCTTCGCAGCTTCATTTGTCATACAGTGTCTTGAAACATAGGCCAAAACTGCCTTGCATGCTTTTTCATCGTGAGTGAACAACCCAGAATCAACATTGACAGTATCGTCATCATCTTGTTCATCTTCATCTGATGAATAACACTGGCCTTCAAATTCACCCTCATCAGACTCAGAAGTCACTAAACAAGAGTCTTCGCTGGAAGAAATCTCACTGCACTCACTATCCCTCTCTCCACTAAGTGTTTCATTTAACCTCGTGTCTTTGTTGTCAACACCCCTTTCCAAGCTCGGGAATGCTTCGGACTGTGCATATCTATTGGAAGGCGAGAATTCCAACGCACCTCTGTAATCGCATATAGTCGCTTCTATCTCCTGTGCAAGTATTTCTTCGCTGTGGGACACACTTGATACTGTTGGAACCACTGCTACTTTAGTGGAATCGATAGACTCAGGAATCGTGCTGGCCGTGTTAGCACATGTTGCTGAACGCTTGTTACGGTCAGACTTCGTTGATTTAGGCACTGGTACACTGGGATCTTCGAGGTATCTCTTGTACTTCCTAATGTGGTATCCTTCTGTTATAAAAATGAGGGCAAAACACAATTTGTAATCAATGATAATAACAATCTGTTTTTTGGCTTGTGTTATTTCTCACCTTTGCCGTGAACACAACTCAAGTGGGTTTCGAGTCTTTGTTTCCTCGACAGCTTTCGGCCACAAATCGTGCATTTGAAGTATGTTCGATTTTTGTCGATTATTTCAACGTGGAGGGAGTTATCATTATTTATAACATCGTCAGCACGTGGACTCAAGGTATCCATCACTCCAGAGCACGTCAGAGAGCTGTTCAGGTCAGAGAGTCGTCAGAGTGATGGTGACCGATGACCAGCAGTTTGGCGCGGAAACTGCAGTCGCACAAGCCAGCAGATTCTTTGCTAGCCAATGACCATTCCCAAAAGACGCACGTGATCATACTCATGATCGGAAACAAAGAAATCTCCATTTCGCGCTCATCTTTGAATGTTTTTTTTCATAGGTTAATTGTGATCGCTCGTGCGTTATACAATTTTTTTCCCAACTATTGCTAAAGATGGTCTTTATCGTGGTTCAATGGCAGAACGAGAATAGCGTGAGTGTTGTTAACGAAAAACAAGTGGTTGGCGCCGTCGACCTGAAAGAAGGTACAACCGTTGATATATCGACCGGCACCAACAAAGGTCGCGTGGCCATTTACAAGGCTACCATTTTGAAAGTTTGCGGTGAGTACATATTGCGATATTCGGTACGTGATCAAAATCTTACCAAAGAATAGACATGTAACGTCTTCAATTAAGCATACACAACACTTAAAGCTCGACCCAACCGAAACTCGAATGATTCTGTGAATCGCACCCGTCACTTGCATGCCGCAGTTCTTATACTCACACTTTACAATGAAATAAATCCTTCAGTAAGGTTTCAGGATTATTTTAATCACGTTTGGGAACAATCTGATCCTGCCTTATCCTGCCTAATGCTTTGAAAAAATTCAACTTTTTGCATTATTAATTAAGGCGGGATTTAGTCAAAAAGGTGAATGCATTAAGGGTAATCGCGTGATTGGCGGGAAAACCAACTAATGAATTTTATTCTTGGATTTTTATCAGCGACAAAGGCACAGGCCCTTGAGATTGAGAAAAGTCTCCTGACACCCGCAGCTGCGGAGACTACAGGTAATATCGAAAGCTTTCATTGAGTGGAAATAGGGGATTTAGTAAAACTGTCTCCCAGAAGAGGCAAAGCTACATGTTGTTTAGCTGAGTGTAACAGTAGAATTCCGATCTTCATCCGATCTTTTCAATACTATGAAAAAAGTCATATGCAGTCCTCAACCATCTATTTCTTACAATAGTACCCATGTTGTAGTCATCATATGGTTGCCATGTTTGCAGGAGATGAGAAAAGGAAGAGACCGAGGAAGCCTTCACAGAAAGTGAAGGAGAATGTTGAAGGAGGTCAGGCTTAACAATTAGCCCCAGTAATTTATAGATTTGCATTTTAAAAAATTTATATTGTCTTTGTCTATGGCTCACTTTGATCTTAGATTGTAAATGTTACCATGAATGAATACGAACCCTAACCCCAACCCACAGCAAAACAGCTCATTGTAAAACTAGGGATAGTTTTCACTAACATTTGCTCTAACTGTTGAATGTTGGCTGTTGAGGAGGGGCTGAGGAAGGATGTCAAAAATCAAGAAATTAAAAATTTTTTAAAACAGATAAATCATTAAGAAAACCAGCATTTGCTGTGATTCAGTGCTTCCATGATGTACCCATAAAATCATTGGCTAAATCACTTAGAAAAGCCAGCCACTTTTTCCAAAAATGTAAGAAAGTAAAAGAAATGTAAAAATGATTGGCTACTTTAGTCAAACCAGCTACCTAATTCAAATTTTATTGAAACCCATGCCTGACTCAAAATAATCTAATTACAATTGAATTTATATACTCAGATGAAGGAAAAGATCAAGAAGATGTGGATAATGATACAGGTAATGGTCTCTTAGTTTTCAATAGTTTTATGAGAAATGTTAACAAGATGGATACTTTGTCTTAGTGGGATTTTTGTCTTTGCTTTTAGTTTCTATTCTTGTCTTTAATTTATTGTCACTGATATAATTCTAAATTCCATGAAATTTCTTTGTTCCAGATCAGTTTTCACAAAAGAAGAGGAGAATGAACAAGAAAGGGAAAGGTAACTTTAGAATTGCAAGCTCACTGTATATTCTCAAGTTCGCATCCTCAGTATATTTTTTGAGAGGGCATTTGCTAGAATCCAATTCCAAAAATAGATCCATCTAAAGGAGGTAATTTCTGTCAATCCCACTACTGTAGATGCAGACAAGGAAGAGGAAAAAAGGAGAGAGACAGAGAAGAAGAAGGTAATGTTGAGCTTATAGTATACACACTAACGTTATTGGTACATTAGTTTCACCTGTTGTTCTAATTGCTGGCGAGTCTTGGTGATTCTTTTTATCCCTGGTATGAGTTGTGCTTTTCAGTTCCAAAGATATGTGTGGCAGGAAAAGCATGTAAACAACATCCTAATAACCACAGTATGTCACCTTTTTTTTTTTCTCTGTCTGCAAAGCTGCAACAGTCAGTGCAAGAAGAGCGGGTTGCCAAAATCCTTCACGGTCTGCGCAAACCAGAGCTGGTTCAAGTACTTGACAGAGAGGAGCCAGCAATGCATCATGCTGAAGTTACAATAACAAAAACAACACCTGCCAAACAGAAGAGCACCACAATATCCCAATCTCAGACCACACCGTTAGTCAACCACAGTTCAAGCACAAACATCATCTCATCACATGGATATTCACCACCTCAGGCCACACCATTACTCGACCACAGTTCAGATACACACACCACTATATCACAAACACATTCACCAACTCATAACACACCTTCGCTCAACTACAGTTCACGCACACACACTGTTACATCACATACATACTCACCAATGCAGAACACACCATTACTCAACCACAGTTCATGCAGAAACACCATTCTGTCACATACATATTCACCAACTCAGAACTCATCAGCATTCAAACACAGCACTGGTAGGCACACCAACAAATCACACAAACATACACCACTAACTGACCACAATTCACACACAACTTTGCAGAGTGCATCTATCACTCCTCCCCAAAAAATTGACCTAGACACATACCCTACACCATTATCTCGTCACATGTCTCCGAAAAGCTTCACAGAATTGCTTAACCTGGTGGATGATGACTGTGAAAATGTGCCATTGGCAGACTCACCTCCTAAAACTCTACCTAAAACCATTGGCAATCCAAACTGGGAGTCATTTGCATCCCATTTCACTCATGAATTTGAGTGGTTGAAGGCAGAGGTGGATGGCCTGAGAAATGAGGTGAAACACCTGAGAAGGACAGTGAGGGAGCTAAAGGTAAATAGAGCTTTAGAAGTCAGAATCATCTGATGATCTCAAGTGAAACTTCGAACGATATGTTTGAGTTTCAGAATTTGCTGCAAGTAAAACAATTTTTGGAACAGTTTTGGCTATGGGGAAAAAGCAGGTTTGAGAAAACAAATTAGTAATAAATTAATAGCCATGTTTCAAAGGAAATTAATCTTAGAAACGTTCCTGTTTCTAGATTTTTTAAAAATTTTATTTTATGTAAAATGCATGGCAATCCACATTTTCTATTTTGGATTTCATTAAGTCTTGGTCGCTAACACCCAGCTTTTCCTCAAATTCACAACCTTCATATCTAAAATACCTTTGGGTTAGATGTTTACTTTAACTGAAGTCTGCATCACAACTGAAAATTATTACTAGTGAAGGAAATAATAGCTGGATAAAGATTGCTTTCAAGAGTTTTGAGTGTTTTGGGCTTTTAAACTCAATTTTCTATGACAAACTCATCAGTATTATGTTCTTTCAGCATATATTGATGCTCAGATGAAAACTTTTCTTTCATTTAGGCAAACCCAAGTTCTGTCCAGGTAAATGCCAGTCAACCACAACAGACTCAAGAGGTAATAAAAATGACACTTCTTGCCTGAAAAATGAAATACTGTAAGTCAATGCCCTTACAAAGTTCTTTTTCCTTTAGTTTGATATGGCAAATATGTTAAGAAAATTAATGCTTTAACTCCTGTAACAACAGGCATCTTTAAGAAATAATTGTATTTCCTAAATTATCTTTTTTCCCCTGCAGAACCAGTTGTTGGAAATGATTAGGAACACAACAAAACCCCTTGATGGATTGAAAGCTTTACTTTATGAACTCTTTACACCTGAGGAAGTAAGGCAATCATCCCTTAAGGGTAGGACAACTGTCACAGGAGGGGAAAGTGTTGGCCTTCAGAGGCAAAAGCTTGACCTTATCTACTGTAAGTTCTAGATTCATAATACAAACTATGATTAAACAAACCTGACTGCATAAAGAAGCCCTCCTTAATTAAAACAAAAAAATGTATTCAGCCTATTTTTAGTAAAATGTATGAAAAAGATGCACTTATTCCACTACACCAGTCATTCAATATAAAAGTGATTTCCCTATCCTGACTGCTATTTTTCCAATGAATGCCCTTTTC
>NC_142521.1:12885000-12945000 GCF_964205215.1 Stylophora pistillata | reverse complement strand
CGATTTACGTTCAATTCCAGCAACAGCTACTTTAGTCAAGTCCAGAGGCTGTTCAGCCTCAGGAACACCTTCTAAGATCTCGCCTCGCAAAACTTGTATTGGTGTAGTCTTCGTCGAGAGGCCGAGCGACATTAATAGGCTTTTTTCAACTGTGTGTCCGACACGATCACGTAGAAGAATATACTTAACACTAGGTAGTTCGTCCATTTCGTACCGAGGACACAGGAACGACGATTTCAACTTCACTGTAAACAATCCATGCATTGATCACGCTGAGAATCGAGAAACGACGCCATTCAACTTGGGAATTTCCCTTGCCTCGACGTTATGAAGAATAGGCAAGCTATTTTTAAAACATATCATTACGTCATCTTTCTAAGAAAGTTTAGACTCGACTTCGCACGTGCCCCAATGATAAGCGGTGTGATCTGGTCTGTACCTGATTTCGATTTCTAAATAGAACCTTTAGATCATTCTATGCACATACGTCAGCTAATTATCAAAGGATAGCTCATTTTTGAAAATTTTAATTGATAAAAAATTGTTATTTTTCAACTGAGTCAAGGCTAAAGATCAAAACTGGTGGGTGGATGGGAGAACCAGCATGTAGCACGTCACAGCTAAATTGTCTTTATTCTGCAGCATCACCATTATCTTCAAATTTTCAATTCGGGTCACAGATATTTCGAAGGTTTTTCATTTTCCAAAGAAGTTACATATTTGGCATGTTTAAGCCTGCTCTCTAAACATTCAACATTTTGGGTTCCAGGCCGCAGAGAACTGGGTTCCCCTTCAGTCGAGTCTTTCAGTGGAACTCCGCTTATTCGAACTCCCAAAGGAAATGAGAAACTTTTCGAGTTAGCAGGTTTCTCGTTATCTGTTGTCCTGTTCCGATTGTGCCTAGCAACTTTAGAGCTGCTTTGACGTTTATAGTAGCTTTTTGCTGTTGGAGAAATTTTTGCCTCTCTTAGCTCTTAGCAATTTTTCAACAAATATAGATTTAGAGCACATATCAAGCACGGAAGAGTCAACGATATCATAGAAAACTTCAATTCATACGAATATCTTGACCTCTAACCTTTTTAGCACTCAGCCTGTCACTTGACAACGTTTCGCTGGCCGATTGCGATTTGTAGTCCGTACCCGCGGGGTGTGGAAATTGAACCTTGCCTGGGCGGGGTGGGAAGTAAGAACCGGAACAGTCAAGTCCAAGTATTTTACCTTTGAATAAGGAGGTGTTTAAAGGTAAATAATTCACTTTCACGAGATGACTCGGAAGTGAAGGTCTACAAGAAACTCATGGTCGTTAATCTTGCCTTCACAAAAAAATGACCATAACTAAAATCCAGCACTTAGGTAGGACTTTAGAATACAATTTTGACCGGGGGGTGGTGGGGGGGGGGGGTTGGTGGCGGAAATTTAAACGAGCCAAACTTCAAAAGGTACAAACGCCTATGAGGTTGCCACGGGGGGATATTGGAGTTTCGACTTGATCGACGCATTGGTTCGAGTTAGCAGAGATTTCAAGTGATCTGGTGTGAGTAAGAGAGACAGCTAGATAACTTTATTCATACATGGTAAAATCCTTCAGCACATTTAAGAGTACAAAATATCTAATTCTGCCCAGCTAAACTAACCGTTAACACAGTATTATAAGAGTAAAAACCTATTTTATCATTAAAGCTGCTTTTCTAGGATGCCGCGCCTCGTTCAAAAGTTACAATGACGCACTTTACGTACATGTAAATTCGCTGTCAAGAAATTGTTGATCGGAGTTCATGGGAAAGGCTGTTCGACAACATAGCACCCCATAGGAAAAGCCCCTCCTCAATTAGTTGGTTCGGAGTTGTGTAAAGGCCAATTTATCCTCAGAAATCCTCAGTCGCTACGAAGTAATATCATTTCGGGTTATAAATCAGGATACAGTTAGCGGGGTTATACCGGTACTACAGTCAAACCTGTATCAAGCAGCAAACCACGGGGAATGGAAGTTAACCGTTTAATACAGGTTCCACAAATGAGGGAGTACTTTAAAAAAAAAATAAATAAATTAAAAGAAAAACACACACCCGCACACACCATCTACACCATAATTGACCACTTGATTTACAAAATTTGTTAATTGTTTGCACCTCACGGTCTCTTAAACTTTTCTGATTGCTTTCTGGTTGGTGTTAGTAATGTTTGCCAGCACTGTGCGACAGATGCACGTGGTGCAACAATTCTTTTTAAGTTTTACTTCAAAGAAGCGAGCAACGAACGAAAAATCCGCGAGCATTGATCGGGGAGGCCGGTGGCTTGCTTCACTGAAATTCTCTCATTCAACGAAAAAAAAAAACAAACAAACAAAAAAAAAACCCTATACAGAGTGATCAATGCGAGTTCTTTGACTTCTTAGAACACCGTCTCATGAAATTTACTGGTAGCTACTTCATCATTTCTAAAGAATACTATAGCAAGAAAGTCGCAAATCCAAGAGCACCCCACGACCATAAGGAAAAGCCGCATTTTTAAAATGTGCGCCCAGTAATCAGGTGAGAAAGTGTAAGCAGCAAGGATGTCCAATGCTATACTGCGGAATGACCTTAAAAGTGCCAGGTATACGTAAGAAGCATGATAAACATTAAACCAATCGCACGCTCTTACTTCAAACCTTACTGTAGTAGCTGTAAAGGAAATAGCAAAACTTGTTTGTTCACGAGGTCTTTCTACCTAACACAAAATGACATGGTAAATGCCTTTAGTTGACAGTATTCCTATCATTTTTCATTCCATTCCTTTGCGGTTTGATGTCTTTCTTCATTCTGAATATAAAAATAAATTTTTGAAATTTTAACATGATTAAAATCAATGACCATGTCTTCATAATTCCAGGGGGATTTATACACCAGGAGCCCGTTTCTTTGAAAGTCCCCTTAATTTAACGGGCCCGTAAAGCTGTTCTGTTTTCATTCAAGAAAACAAGAAAAGGATTTCAAAAGTTTTGAAAATGATACAATAAAACTATCAGCTAAAGAAAAAAAAAAAGGACTGGTTTGGGAGCCAGAACCCGATTTCCTATCCTTTAAATTTTGATATTAAAACATGGCTTCGGGCCCGTTAAGTTACCGGGACGTACTTTCGAGAAACGGACCCCTGGGTCAAGTTGTATAAAGGGCCGATAGCGCTGTCCAACAGGTAAAGCATTATCCAGCTGATAAATGAGAGCAAAACGTACTGCGCTATCCACCAGATAAGGATTTCTCCACTAAATAGAGTTATCCAACCTTCGAACAACCGGGTCTAAACATACCATTACAATTACAGCGTTTATGGCAGAGCCCAACAAACCAATTTTAATTAGGTTCCTCAAGTTCATCAATGATCTCCTGTATGCTTGGTCTCGCCCCAGGCTCTGATTCCAAACATCTCCGGATAAGGGCTCGATTCAATTTGTTTCTAACCCTGGCAACTTGCCTAACACGCTTTTGCGGATCTGGCAATTCTCGGATGCACACCTCACAGAGGAGGACGCCAAAGCTGTACACGTCAACCTGAACAAGATAAAGGACGAAAATGAAAGAAAAATACGGCACTGCACTATAGTTAAGTAGGTCTAACGACTCAAAATCTGGCAATCCATATCTAATCTATACAAGTTAAGTATGTTGACCTTTTTAACAACATTTGTAAAATTAATATCAATGTCTGTTACACGTAAAATTGCGAAACCTTAGGTTTGGGGTGATTCATATCTCTACATACATATGCAATTCACAAATATCTCAGACAAAAAGAAAAAAAGCTAACCTTGACGGTTTGAATTTTAGTAAATGCTTCAGGGGCACTATATATCATAGCACCAGGAGCAACTGTCATGGTCTGCTGCATAAAGTTGGCAGTTCCATAATCTGACACTTTGGCTCGCCAACGTTCCCCTTGTCGCCAGAGTAGCACATTTGCACTGCTGATGTCGCGGTGAATAATGGGAGATGGTTGCTTTTGGTGAAGGTAGTTTAGTGCCAGAGCCACATCCAGGGAAATAAAAGAGATTTCAACCTCAGAAAGAGCTCTCTGTTCCAAGAGAGTGCGTAAACTTGTTTCCATCAGCTCTGTTACAAACAGTGGATTCCCTTCGTCATTTGTAGCTCCGATGAACTGCAGCAAGCAAGGGTGGCGACATCTTGAGACAATTTCCATTTCTCGCTCAAACAATTTGCGGTTGTGAGGAGAGAGAATCAACTCATGGATCTGTTTCACTGCAACAGAACAACCACAATATTTGCCTTCGACAACGCTTCCCCAGCCTCCTTTGCCGAGAGATTTACCAGTCAGCTGAATGCGATCCCGTAAAATGACCCACTCCGGGGACTGTTGGCGTTGATAATCACGTAACTCATCCTGAGCAGTAGACAGAGTTGTTTCCAATTCAATAATTTCCTGATCTTTTGCCTCCAATTGATTCTGTAAATTAGCAGTTTCTTCACCTTTTTCTTGTAGCTGCCCTCGGACATCCCTCAGTTCTTCATTTCTCTCTTGCAATTGTCCACGTAGGTTTGTCAGCTGCTGCTCCATCTCATGTAATTGTTTTCGTAAATTTTCTTCACGTTGTTCTTTCTCCCTCGCCTGTTCAAGTAAGTTGCGCTCTCTAAGCGCCTTCTCTCCTAGTTCTGGTTGTAAATGCATCGTCACCTTCTCCTTCAGTCCTCTTGCCACCCTGTGAACATTTCCTTCTTGCTCCTTTTCCTTCGTCGGTCGCTGGTCTGTTTACAAGATGAAAAGTCAACAATCTATTGTAAGTTTAAAAGCAAAATAAAGAGACCGTGCCTGAACAGGAGTAGAAAATATCTAATTTTCGTTCACTAGTTGAATTCTCGTGAGTTCGCCTTGAAATGGCGGGAAACTGTTACAGTCATCGATAATTCTTTTAGAACCACAGCCCGGATGTGAGGTCTACTATGTCTCAACATAAGTACCGTCTTGAATTTGGATCTTTCTCTTACTTTAGTTCACCAAAACCGCACCTTTGACATGCTGTATTTCTTTTTGTTTGTTTTCTATAGGATAAACGAAATTCATTTTAAACGTTACAACAATTGGATTTCTTCTCCATACTAATATTACGGTGCAAAATAGAAGGCGTTTCAGAGCCCGCTGGGCGGTGACGGATTTGTGACTGAACAAGAACGATCCTGAACTTTAATTACACGCCTCTTAAGAGCACCTAGGTGGTAAGACGCCTCTTTAGTGCAGGTGGCCTCACGACAAGTAAAGAATTGTGGCTTATCACGCGGTCGATAATACTAATAAGACAGTTAAAAAAAACAATGAGGACTGTGATGGTGATGATAAACACTACGCCACTCATGACAACCTTGCTCAAGAGCAAGCTGATAACGAAAAAATGCGTTTCAACCTCTACATAAACGGAGCACGCGACCAAAACCCAAGTCAGCGCTCTAGTGCCGAGGAAGATCAAATGTATTTATTTACATTATTTACAATAGCTTTGATGTACGTGCCATTTGTCTCTTGAGAAAAATTGTCTGGGCGCTCCTCTGATGATCCCGCCTTTTTTCTGGAATTATTCGCAACTGCCACTGCTTTATTCAAGATTTTAATGATATCCTTAGCCTGAAGAGCAAAAATGTTATACTTGTTATGAATTCTGTCAATAGCTAACAATTTACCGAGACAAGCACTTTCGAGCCTTCGGCTTATAATCTGTATGATACCTGAAGGGTGTTTGCCTGAAGACAAGAATTTTACCTGCAAGACAAGGGGTAAAAAAAAAGCTGTGCAAAAGAAAAAGATGTCTCGAATGGGCATTCTCGAATGTTTACGTTCGAATTCAATAATCTGTCTGGTTTGGATATCAATCCGAACTGACTTTTCCTTCGATATGATTTTAGGAAAAGCAAGGAAAGGCTCAATGAATGTAATGACATCACAAAAAATTATCTTTGCTTCTGAAATCACAGTGACTGTACGTATTCTGGGCAGTCTGCAAGCTTTTTTATTTTCTTTAAAGTTAAAAACCTACACCGCTAAGTTCCAAGGAAGGCATTATACCTTAAAGTTAACCTCAACCTGAGTACCGAACAGGGTGATATTAGTTACCCCAAAGACAAAACCACGCCGAGGAACGCCTGTCAAAAAATGACTCCATTTTAAGACTATATAAGATACCCTTCTGCAACCCTTGAAACGAATCCATTTACTTTGTCAACCTGGCTCTCTCTGACCCTAACCCTAGTAAAACTGGGCAACCTTCATTGGTTCTAATGAGAGAACCCACATGAGTTCCAAAGCCTGGTCTTGCATATTGTTTTTCTCTAAAGAAGACAATATTTTCGATGTAAAGTCGTCGATGAATTAGCAGGCTATATGAATTTCTTTGGACTTACATGCCTGGTCTTGCATATTGTTTTTCTCTAAAGAAGACAAGATTTTCGATGTAAAGTCGTCGATGAATTAGCAGGCTATATGAATTTCTCTGCACTTACATGATGGGACCTAAAAGCATAAAGCTTATATCCAGTGGGGCAAGGTTGACTGCACACATAGCCAAATACTGTTTTGTCATCTGCATGTACAGCAATTAATGATATTCCCTTGATAGGATGTAGCATCTACAAAAAACATATAACATAAAAAACAAAAACTTGAAAACAGACGTAGATTCTCTATAGAGAACTAAAATATGTTCTGATCACTATGTGAGATAAATAAAACAAGAGAGTTTGCAGCTCAAATTCTGATAAAATAGATAGATTGTAAAAAATTGTGATTGCATTAAAGGGCCCTAGTCACCCTTAATGCAATGCGTGAGGAAGCAGTGAAATCGGCCATTTTCGATGCCATCGATATTCTGAAATTTTTACTGTCGTTTTCAGATCGCATTGCATCGGCACAACTAGCCTTCTTTCGAGTGAAAATTTATTATTGAGAGTTAGTTGAACTATTACGTGAGAGATTTGCAGGTAAATTTTTGGACGTGCAACGTCAGAATTCCCGTATGTAAACATAAACATGGGCGTGGCTGACTAGCGCCCTTTAAGAATTGGTTTAAATTTTCTGGATAAAAATAATACATAAACAAATTCTAAATTCTTTTTTCTTACTCGATTAAGATTTATACCATCAATCCTGACATTTTCCAGGTTAAATTGTACATTGACTTCGAACATCGCAAACACCAGATTACCACGCCGCATTCGCATTGCCTGTGCCAAAAAAAAAAAAAATTTAAATTTACAGCAGCATTATTTATTATTATCAGACTGGTTTACAACTAAAAAATTTGTAACCCTATACACTGAATGCAAATATGGCGTCCAATTTGTATTGCCATTGTTCTGGACTCACTAGCCTAGTTGTCTTCGCGTGGAAACACAAAAGGATTATTACATGTGTGAGAGGCTACTAAGTCCAGAACAATGGCAATTCAAATTGGACACCATATTTGCATTCAATGTAGAGCCAAACTCAAACATAAATGTTACAGGTAGGTCTACATGCCTACATGTAGACCTGTAACATTTACATGTGTGAGAATTTAAATTCAACATTTACATGTGAGACCTGTACATGCCTACATGTGTGAGCCCCCAGTGTTTAATCACAATCATCATATCAAATTTGACTGTTTTGCAAAGTTCAAAATAAAGCTGTTTTGCTATTTCAGCACCACCTTATTCTGCAATGATACATGGTGGCTTTGAACACACTCCAAAGATTGTTTAAAAACTCCTGTTAAATTCAGTTTAGAGTTGATTTTGACTCACATTCACTTCATTAACATATAAATATTAGTAATAAAATTACTCCAGCGATTATAGGGATGCACCCATTATGATCAGTCAAGAATTTTCCTATCTTAGCAAGAGTGCATAATTTTAAAATGGCTGCCTCATTAACTTTGTCATTGTTACCATGGAAGCGACCGGTTAAAAAGGTTCGATTCCAAAGAGCATAAAAGAAAGATACGAAGTTTTTGAAGACTGAATTAAATTAACCTATCAAATTCTAATAGAAACTGGCTTTTTATCTCGATATAAGTGAAAAACAATCAAAATAAAATAGTTTTTTCAACATCAAAAGGAAGATTTACAAAAGAATTCCAAAGCACCTGAGCAATTGTACTAAAACATTTATTCTCAGCAGACTCAGGGAATATCTTTTAATTAATTGTTCATATTAACAACACAGCACCAAGCAAAGGGAGCTTATAGGCAACTTTGAACGAGGTGAATCTTAATTAATGCTGATTGCAATTATATATAAAAAAGCGGGGCTATCATTTTTTTCTTTTGCAACAGGCGTATTAATGTAAAATTAGGCTCAATCAGGCATGATCTTATCAAGCATTTTCAGTGTTTATAGACCACTTTCATAAATGGCTGCTGGATTAATATTCTTTTGTTTAAATTTAAATTTGCCTAGGTGGCCTCGTTCTCCGGTACAAAATTCAAAAGAATACATTATCTCAAGCGAGGCCACCCAGGCAAATTTAAATTTAAACAAAAGAATATTAATCTGGCAGCCATTTATGAAAGTGGTCTATAGGGAGCAAAAAAGTGTTGAAACACCAACTCACAAAAGAATCAATTATAAACGGTCCATTTTAAGCCACCTAGCTTGTATAACACCATATAAAAAGTGTAAGTTGTTGCTGTTAAGGGATCCAACATATATTCATCAGCTAACTGTAATTAGAAGATCTTAAGTTTTGTTCAAGAACCAAATTTAAGACAGTTTGTGTTACAGTCTACCCCATATTAGCTTATAAAATCTGCATCGAATTTATAAAGAATTGACCATCTGTACAGCTTGGTATCATGCAATTAGAAATGATCACTTGACTCTGATGCATATTGCGCCTTTTTGTCAGCTAGGTTGACAAAATGTCACTCACAGTTCATCAACAAAAAACAACTCTTGCAAAGGAACACTTCCTGAAAGAGAGCTACATGATCAACTGGAGCTAATTGTTAAATCAAAGAGGTAATCACTTACATAGTTTTTCAAAACCTGGACACACACAGGTTCCAAATTTGGTACCAAGTCAACATCTTGACATCCTAAATACTTAAATTGAATATGATTGTTCATAATTAATATTGACTCTAATTTTTTAATCATTCTTTGTTAACGAAGCTTGATCAGATTATTGAAAAGAGTGCCAAGTAAGTATATAAACACTATAATTATCATCATCATCGTTACTATAACTATGTTTATAAAGAGTTATTCTAAAAAAAAACCAAAGTCTGCAGTCTGCAGTGAATGGTCTGTTTATAGTTAATTTGCATATCTATCCCATAATTTAACACAGAAAATGACTGGAAGGTATGGATAAAATATATTGGCTATCCTTACCCAAAGGTGTAAAATATGATTTCTTTACAATGGCTTCAACATCTCACCCCCCCATAGTTAATTTTCCAAGTTCAATGGCTCAACCACTTTTATTCTTACTTTTGTTATCATCACTATTATCATTATATCATCATCAAAGATATTGTAATTACCAATTTCATTTGAAGGTTCCATTGTTCAATGATACACCTAATCAGTATACTTATGTTTATACCTTGCCACCCAATACAGTTCAATTAACATACATCTAATAAAGTATGTGACAATTTTGTCAGTTTGTTTGGAGAGAGAGATTCAATTTACACTTGCAATGTAGAAGAGAGGTAATTATTCTCAACTGTACATAATTAGTTGATTCAGTGAAAAAAAGGCAATACCAAACCATTTGAATGGGCTTTTAACTTTTGAGTGGCTTAAAACTTCCAAAGCTTTAAAGATTTGTTGTTTTGATTAAACTCTAATGTTTTGACCAACTGTAAAATAACATTTGCAAGCTTTGATTGTCTATGTTTTGGTCTTTGAGGAAATCCCATGTTCATATTTATACTACAGTCCAACTGGAATTGTGCAATTATACAAGCACAAAGCACTTAATTTACCTTGTGTAATTATAAAGTCCACCACAGTTCAATCATTATTAATAGCAATATCCAAAGGATAATAACCCAAATGCTTTAAAACCCAGGGGTTTCATCAAAATTTGGAGCAGGACAGCATCTGGATTTCACAGGTGGGCATCTGTCTGCAAGGCCCAAAGGGCCTTACCTTCTAGGGGGGTCCAGGGGCATCCTCCCCCTGAAATTTTTGAAATTCTACAGTTGCAGAGATGCATTTTCCACCATTTTGAAGCACAAACTAACATCCAAAAGTTATCAGCTCTTTTTAAATCATGATTTGATGCATCAGTCAACAGATACATTAGTGGATTTGCTTTTACAACATTTGTTTGCATGATAAGGTCCCTAGAAGCTGTTTTGGTAACATCATGTATTTCATTATTTGCCAAGTTCTCGGAAGGCGTTGTTTCTGTGCAGCTATCATTTGCTGGGATCTCAGAAGACATGGTTTCTGTGCAAATATAGAGTGGAATATAAGTGTAAACGATTGTTAAGTTGTTCGTTTCAGAGGGTATATAATTTCAATAAAAGTATAAAAAACGAAAAGGTGTTGGCGTTAGATTTCTTCTATTTTCGAATCTTACTAAGATGGATTTGCTAACAAACACACAGTGTTAAAAAGTTCTTTTCTTTACAGTTGACGTGAACAAAAGATTTCTGTTACCACACGAATAGAGTTTTTTCATTCCACTACAGACACAGACGAACATTTTGTAAGAAGGAAAGTTGGCAGCTTCTACAACAAATTGACTTTCAGTCCCCGTCGCTCACAGAAGATTCAAATTTCAAAAGTAAATCAGAGAAGAATGGAGCTTTTGGGACAATTTTCAATCACCATAGGAGCAGCACGTCTTTCTGAATATAACTCAAACTTTAATTTTTAGTGCGAACTGGTTGTACCATTTGTGTAATGATACCTCTTGAAACTTGAGCCGGCGGGAAAGAAATTGGTCTTGTGCTACGCAACCAGTTGAAAGAGCTAGCCGACCAAGATAACAATATTAGAGAATATAAACTTCGTGTATTTGATAAAAAAAATGGAAGAATTAATTTATTCCAAGTACTGCTATTTTATTTTTTATGTTTTGACTTTACTAAAGACATTTACTGCGACAAACAGTGAACCGGAGATTTCTGAATCCAATGTGCTAATTTATTTTAATTTACAGCACTGAAGACCCCAATATCTCATTTGTGAAGGGCAAAGATATGCCTTCTGGAAAAAAAAAAATTGTCTCCATGGAAACTAACAATATTTCAAAGGGTCAATCAAAACATTGTTTACTCGTAATTATCATTCGTATATTATGAAAACATTACACTCTTCACTGAATAGGAATAAAGCCATTTAGCATATCGAAAGAACAAAATTAAGGCATTTAACAAATGGAGACAAAAGGGTTAAATCGCAAAGAATTATACAAGTTCATTTATTTGTTTAAGCAGGTTGATTCATTGGCAGCTGTAATAGCTGATGTGGACCTGCTGTCATAACCCACCCATCCCACCCCAGGGGGGGACATCCATCACACAGTAATCTCGTGTGTGGGAAATTAACGTCTCCTGCCCCAACCCTGCAGGAGACGGGACCTCCATTTATTCGTCCCTATCCGAGAAGACTAGAATATCTAACCATTTCTTGATGTTATAGAAAGGTAGCAAATTCTTCTCAATTATTTTAAGACCTTGAGTATTGGTCCGGCCGGGACTCACCTTTAGACCTTTTCTTAGGCGGAGGTAAGTCAGTTCGAGCAGGAAAATATTGGGCGATCGACCTAGTCCTTTTGCCGGTCACCATCGCATAAACACATGTATTTGCTCGCGATTTTGAAAATGTCATGTGGGCTTTCAGGCAGGACATTTGTTTTTGCAATGCATCGTGGGGCGAATTCACTTCACGCCATGATTCCACTTTGCAGATGACGATAAAAGGTCAATAACACGTCTAAGGAAATATTCTTTTTATAAGTTTAAATATAATTTTTTAGACAACACATTAGGAAAACATAGGAAAGTGACTTTTATATTTTTCTTATGGTTAATGAAACCCCTGAGAACCATGTTATAAATTAAGGAGTTATTGATTCATGAGGAGAGATATACTCATATCTATAACAATTAAATCAATAGAAACAAAAATATGTTTAATGATGATAATAATAATAATAATAATAATAATAATAATTAAAATAAAAAGGACCAAACCCAGCATGGGAATGTCATGTCTCTTCCTCTGAGTAGCTTTTGTAACGCATCAGCTTCCATTTCCTTAGTCATAATAATGGCTGAAAAAAGGGGAAATACAGGTTTTTAAAAGCAAGTCATATCTGAACAACACAAAGAAGGAAAACTTAAGCTTTATGAAAGCAACAAAGCACACCTATGTTACCATAGCAAGTTTCAACTTTTAACCAGGAATAAGTTGGCAAAAAGGTGATCAAAGGATTGTCCTGCAGTCCTACTAAATCAGAGTTGTAGGGTTGTATCACCCCTAGTATTATATACTAGCTTAGAACACTAAATTTACTTGATATGTGCCACATTGATACCCATGTTAGTTACAGCTCCCCACTCTTCATAGGTGACCCATCATAATTTATAAAGCAGGGGTGGGTAATATGTTGGAAAGATCAAAATTTCTGTAAGCCCCACTCCTCCAGACCATGTAAATCGAAGTGACCCACCTTCTTTGTTCAGTAGCGATCCCCCTAAATTTCTTTATAAAAAGTTAAGTAGCCTCCCCACTCTTGCCAATCTGAAATAGCCTTGACCCTACTCCCTTCTTTTTCCTGCCCCCCCCACCCCACACCCTACATAAATCAAGACCGTTCCCTAAGGCTTGTAGAGTGGACAGTGATTTTCTGTAATCTCTCCATGTAATAGAGTATACCAAAAAACATATCTAGTCTGCCTTCTTCAATGTTAGGGTCCAATATTTTGAGTTTCGCTTCAAGAAAAAAAGATCAAAGAGTCAATTCAGTGAAACAAAACTTGAGTATCATGCTTGTCTAGTTTCCACACACAACATTAATTGAAACAATACATTGAACCATTGATACCCAGAGATAGACCAGCCATAGTCCGATTTCAGTATTACCAGAACCCTTTCAAATCCATTGGTATGACGATGGCTTTAAAGTTACTTATTTAAATTTTTGACTCTGTAAAACTCCATTACTCCTTAACTTAAGCAAATCGACAGAATAACACTGAAAACGAAAGCGTAAATTGTGGACGGGTGTAATTTACTCTTGGGCAGACCATTAAGGTACTTCCGGATTTTTGGCTTTGTAGCCATTAAAGAAACCGTCATAATATAATGTCGAGTAACAACTGGGCTAAACTTCAGAATACCCGGCCACTCATTCACATGTCATTGAATAAGAATAGCATCTATTGTGTTATGCCTCATTCTTCAAAGCCTCCCGACACATGTAAGTGATGTGGACGGGTATTTGAATCAGATAGTCCATTCATGTTCTTTAAACAATTAAAAATATCATGATCAGCCCTCAGTTGCTATAAAGAGTAGAGACTTACCAGTTGCTTTGCTTCATAAAGGTCTTCCCATGTTAAGAAAATGGGGTCAAGTGCCACCCTGTACTAGCGTTTGGACAATTTTCTAAGCTACGTCGAAAAAAACAGTTGTTTATGCTTCAAATATTCAGGTTCAAAAATTTAAATTTCTCCAAGTAGAACAGGGTGCAGATGAAATTCTTTCCAGCGCATAATAAATATTCAGAAATACTCGGAAAACGGCCGATCAGCATAGATCACGAGCGTATTGAACTGTGGGATGATCGCACTGTACTATGGGCTCGTTAACGGCAGTCAAGCGTGTCAAAGTCGACTGGCGAGCTGTCGTGAAAGCTATTCCTGATGGTCCTGATGAAAATTGTCATGCCGCGGTTTCCTCTGGTTAACTTTCGCAAGAGACACAATAATTAAGTTTAAGGACCTGTACACACCATTTAGTTTAGATGCCAGGTTAATTCCTTTATATACCGGAACCCGATACCCCTAAAGTAGCTTGGGACGACTGATTATCATTAGGAACTGAAACGCTTATATACTTTCACCAAAAGACAAATACTCTATTTTGTTGCCCTGTAGAACAATAGCTCGACAGATTAAATAGGCTATTATTTTAAAGCTTGTTTAGCGGCTCTCTCTTATTTCCACCTGATCAATTTCGTGTCAAAAATAATTTTGCTTGAAACTCAGTCAACCGGCTAAGGGAAAGGCCCTGGGAACGAGGATGACAGTCACTTAAACGGAAAGCAAATGAGACTAAACCCTGACGATCGAAAGAGAAAAAATTAGGCAGGACCTTCGACGTAAGAATGCAGAAGGAAACGTAATTAGCTGCAATCAATGAAATTTTCACCATTATGTTGGTAAAACTCTTCAGCCCGGCCCCGTCCCAGAGAGTTTTTCGTGAAACTTGGAGAGTGAGTTGGTATGTGCTCCTTAGAGACCGCGCACAAGGGCGTACCAGGGGGGGGTCTAAGGGTGCCTGTGACTTTATAAGCCTTTTTCCTCAAACTCATGCCGTGGAAGGGGACATGACAACCTGGCGAGAACCCTCTGTTTGATACACTGCGACCACCCCCAACCCCTTTGAAAAATCTTGGTTTCGCCTCTGCCGTGGACCGCGATTCTCAAATGTCGTAAATAAAGTTCCGCCAAGCCAGCTGCTTGACTGAATCTGTCAGTATAGTACTAAATTTAATTTTACAGTGACATGCAGTCTTATGGTGCTCTCCGGACCGTCACAAGTATTGGTACTTGTGTAAACTAAGGATGCCTATATATGAGCAAGGTCCATTACGAAGTTCACAGATGACACGTGTCCTGCGCACTGCTAGCATTGGCAATGTCGATAGCGTCATGTTTTGTATTATAACACAACCAAAGTAAAGCGCGCGCTCTGATTGGTCAATTTAGCGTCCCCCATTTGCCCATGGGTGTACGCTGCTGACGTGAGCAAATGCAAAGACTATGTTTCCGCGCGCGCTTGTTTTTTCTGGTCACGTAAGATTTGTTAAATAAAAGGGAACTCTTTAGCTACAATGTATCAATGTTATGTTATAAAACAAATGGTAAACACCACAGCGTACACTATTGAGTTATGGATGCACTTGGGAGGTTTGCTAAGCACTCAAGAAGCTAGAGTCGCTCTCGGCTATCGCCTCGAGCGACTCTTACGCTTCTTTCGTGCTTAGCAACCTCCCGCGTGCATCCATAACTCAATAGTGTACGCTGAGGTGTTTACCATTTGTTAAAGGGATAAGAAAGATGATAAGTTCTGAGCTAGGTAAAGAGATAAGGTCTATTCCTCATGGGGACTCAGAATGTTTTTCTTTGTCCCACGCTCATCGTAACAAGACGAAATTAATCTTTTAGAATTCCTTTACCGAGCTAACTTATTACCATCTTTCTTATTCTTAAGGATGCCTGTTTTTGCTAACGAGTGTGGCATTCCTTTTACAGTGATGGGTGTAAAGGCTGGAAGGAGGGAAGGTGAGGGCCTGCTTTTTAACAGAGCGCACATGATTTGAAAACCATAAACACTTGAAAAAAAAAACCCTACTGACATTGTTTGCTGGATTTAAAGTTTGACTTCAGCTCTGAACATGAAGTGTTCAAATTTGCTAGCTCTTGTCAAACATGTGTCCCGAAAATCCAGAATATAGTTAACAATAATAACAATTAACAAGTCTTAAACTGAGATGAAAAGTAATGTCTTTGTTGCGATCGCAAAGAAGCTAGAGATCTTAAAAAGATCGAAAGGCGAAGACCTGGACATATTACTTTCGCCATACAACAACAACTATTAACAAAAACATAGACGATCGTTAACCCTTTGAATACGAAAAAGACCATATTTTTTCGGTTGTAATTTGGCGATACAGACTTAATCTCACTTTGTTGGTCCTTATATGGAGTATCCGTTACAATATTTACGGTTTTGAGACACCTTGGGCTCAGACTTTGGGGTCACGTGACCTAAATCAGCAGTTCGTGTCTGGATGCGTTCAAATCGATTCGGTTTCTCGCTTTTCTGGCTGTTTATAAGTGTTTTTCGAGCCATTTTCTCTCTACAGAAGCCCTCACGACGGCATCATTAAGCTGGAATGTGGGTAGAGGCAAGCCTCTGAAGGAAAACAGATTAAATCCGAGGCATTACTGCTCTCAAAGCGTGCCTTTTTTGGACCACTGCCACAATTGAAGAGTGGCCAAAACTTCCTAAAATTTACGGACACAGCACAATGCCTTAGGCTAGCGATTGACCGGCAACTATCCTGGACTGACCATGTTCAAATTGTGTGTAAATCATTCAACAAGAAACTAGGTGTTTTGAAGAGAATTAAGTTTTTACCTAAGTCCACCTTAGAGACTATCTATTTCAAGACCATAATCCCATCCGTCCTATATGGAGTTGCTGTTTGGGGATCATGCTCTTCGGCCTTACTGGAGAAACTTGAGCGTATGCACGCACGAGCTGCGCGGCCAATCTATAATCTACCGAGGGAAACAACCATAAATGACTTGAGAAATCTTAAGGGTTGGTCTCCCACTTCTACACAAAAAGGATCCTATCAATAGCTTACAAATCATTCCATGGGCTCAATAATGATCTACTTAATAAACTAGTTACAAAAAGTGCCCAAGTGTCTGGCCTTAGAAAATCCTTGAACATAAATGAAACAAGACCAAAAACTGAAACAGGACGATTGACCTTTAAACATAGGGCTGCCATTGCTTGGAATACCCTCCCGGACAGCATAAAGGAGGCGTCCAGCCTTGACGCTTTCAAAGAAAAACTGAAGAAAAACAAACTGATCTTGAGCAGTATATCTTATTCAAAGGAATCTTCATCAATTACGAATAAGGACGATATTTATACATATTTTTGAACTAATTATTGTAATACTAGTAACTTCTATATATATGTACATATTTCTATTTGTTAATTAAGTGTAAAGTTTTAAATTAGTTAGCAGGTCTACATCAGGACTTTAGTCTTGCCTACCCAGTAACTTGCTTTATCAAATAAACCATGTATGTATGTATGTATGTATGTATGTATGTATGTATGTATGTAGGTGAGAGGTGGTTTCATGTAGACTGGACCGCAAAAAATGCTTTCATGCAAGCACAGGTGGCCCAAGCTCTGTCACAGGCTCTTTCACAGTGAATAATTAAAAAGTTTGTATAGTGGTTTAGTTGGACTTGCTTTTGAGCTCCGTAAATGTAAAGTTGTGTGAAATAATCAAAGAAATAAAGTCTTACCTTCGTAGAGAGTAGTCTGTGTTGTTCTCCTCGCGATTTGAGGCCATTTTGATGTGTTTAAGCTTTACGCCCTAAATTACCGTGCATAAAATACGGGAAGGTCGGAAACTTCTGTTGACACATGCTCGCCAAAATCGCTCGAGAACAACACTCAAATACTTTCCCTCGAATCAAAACTCGACAGCACGAAAGCCAAATAGTTGCCCTTTAAGTTCACGGAAAAAAATCCCACAAAATTCGGTTCGTCAAGCAACCAATCCAGCGAGAATTTCAAATTAACGGCCGTTCGGAATTCTTCTAATGTGTGGAAGGAACTTCTTGTGCAGCTGAGAGACCGTTAATGCGCGGTCAACCTGGAACCTATTCAAATCTCTCTCAACGGGTCCTCCCCATAGTCTTCTAACACCAACTCTTCACATATACTAAGGTACTTGAACTTGAACTTTATTTTTATTTAGACACGGTAAATCTATCAGATAAAATGATAATATTATTACAATCTATTATTACAGTTACAATCTATTTTAATCTATATAAACATGATCTAAAATTTAAAAGTGAAATAGAAAAAAATAAAGAAATTCTGCTTTACATAGATGCCGTGTGTGTTTTGTCGATTCAGACGAAGAAATTGCGTCTGAATCGACAAAAGTCGTGATTCATGACATCATTGATCATTTCTATGTTGTGACTGGCAAAGGTCAGGTGAGTATCGTCGGCATACATACGTGCAACTGAATTAGACAGGCAATTAGGAAGATCATTTATGTATAGAACAAAAAGCAAAGGTCCTAGAATTGTTCCTTGCAGAATTACCCCGGGTAAAAGGATATTTGCAAAAATCCATTGAAAACAGTGAAGAGGGACGGTATCGACGATCTAGTCAAGTCGATGAGTTTCTTGTTGAACTTAAAAGACAACATTATGTAAGTGTGTACATTCCGCCGGCTGCTTGATGTGACACCTATTGTAGCCTAAAACGCCCACAATGATTCCCGATTTCCATTGCATTGAACCGTTCATATGGCAACAAATCCCAAAAATCCAGCATTTTGCTCCAAGAGCAACACTGAAAAAGTGTCCATCTTTTAAGATGAAAACTTGCTAAAAAAATCAAAAGTTTGCATTCAAAACACACCTCAGGGCCGGATCTTGGTGTTTGGCTGCAAAATTCCTTCTCACTTTATCCGCTAGCCCTTTTTCATCTATTTGATGCAAGCTAGTGTCGCGAGCACAACCTTTGCCTTGTTTATGCCCGAAAAGAACTCTGGGAAATTCCACCATAACTCGAGAAGGGAACTCTTAACATTTCCATTTTAACAAATTATGACCAAGTGTCGGCCTACCCAGTCCTACCAGCAAAATATCACATTCATTGAAACTTTTACCAGTCAATCGCTTTCAGCAGGATCGCTCTCAGCAGAAATTACTGTCGTTTCGACATCATGAGTGGAGGCCGTCACCAGAGTCTCTCGCTCAGACTTGTCAGTGATCAGTTCCTGTTCACCAAGAGCAATCCTTTTAGTTCTATACTCTAATCAGGACGATCACATTTCACGGAAAACAAACATTTCTTTTAAAAAGAATACATAATTATATCTTATTAACCAAGCGCGAGGGCCGTACTGGGAGAATATCGGCCCGAGGTTTTGACGGTACGGACCGAGCGCGGCGAGGTCCGTACATAAAAGACCGAGAACCGATATTCTTCCAGTACGGTCTCGAGCAAGTTTGGTTAATAAGAGATTTATTATACGACTGAAGTTCAAAGGGACACAAGTGCGGTATCATTCAGGACCATTCGGGACAGTGCCCGGTCCAATACTTAGAGAATATTAGACCGGTAATAGAGCATTTTGATTGGCTGATTTTAGTTTTTGGCCCTCTGACAGCCCGAGTTCCGTAATAAAATATGATAACTGTACTAACCAACTAAGATATCGTAATAAAAACTTATATCAACAGACGAAAGTTTTTTAAGGATACTATGGCACGCCGTTTGTAGCAAAATTCAATCAATGCAAGTCAAACATTTATTCAATCCAATCATTTTGGCGTGATACAATTTAATTCAATTTTACAAATATATTCAAACAATCAGAAAAAGCATTCAATTCAAACCTATGTTTCTCAGTTCAATTTAAACAAAGTGAAAATTATTTAGTCCAATCACGGAAATATTTATTCAATCGAATCACGGAAATATAGTTATTCAGTCCACTCAAAAACATTTTCAATGCAATCCTCGAGAAATTCATTCAATCTTCCTGGGGCGAGTGCGGCCAAACCTGACTTGTAGGGGACTTGGAATAAAAACCACAACTTGAAAATGGTGGACGTTGGTGCTTTTGACATAGAAACTGACCTTCCCAAGTTTTTGGAGTCTGTTCTTCAAAACGCTGAAAACGTTTTACTAAACGTTGATAATGAAACTCAAGTAGACGCAGAAATGCATTTTGAACAAGTAGATCAAACTGTTTCTTTGATTCGAGCATTGCAAGAGACAAGTGACGTCCAACCATCGGACATAACGGCCTTGGATTCACTTGCAGGCACTTTCACAAGTGCACTGGCATTGCTACGGAATCACATTACTATCAGTGTAGTAACTCCAACAACCCTTGCTACATCATCTACAACACTAAAAAAGAAATGGAACGAGAAACCCGGACGACCGTGTTTTGAAATTCCCGTAGAAATGCTGGAAGAACTAAGGGCAATGGGATTCAGCTGGACAAAAATCGCCGAATTACTGGGTGTGTCAAGATGGACTGTTGCAAGAAGAGTGGTACAGCATGGTTTGGGTGATATCAGAGGCTTTAACTATTTACCGGACGAAGAGCTAGATAAAATAATAAGCACCTACATAGCAATTCGCGGTACTGCCACTGGGCAAAACTATGTTGGAGGTCACCTGAGGTCTCTTCGATTAAGGAGTCAGAGAAGGCGAATAAGAGAGAGTATTGCGAGAGTTGACCGCCAAAACACTGCATTAAGGTGGGGGGTCGTGGTTTCTCGTCGAACGTACCATGTTCCAAGGCCAAATTCACTGTCAGTGGCATTTAGATGGCCACCAGTCTTTGATAAGATGGAAAATTGTCACACATGGATGTATTGATGGATTCTCGAGACGAATTGCTTTTCTACGATGTAACTCAAACAACTTGGCTGAAACGGTTCTTGAACTCTTTCTGGCTGCAGTACATAGGGATGGGAACCTCTGGCCCTCTAGGATTCGCATTGACAAAGGTGTGGAGAATGCTCTAGTGTGTGATGCAAAGCTGCAGGCAGGAGGGCATGGTAGGGGGGGTTTTATTGAAGGTCCCTCCACTCACAACCAACGAACAGAGAGGCTGTGGCGAGATGTTTTTCGTTGCGTGTGCCATCTTTACTATTACATTTTTTATGCAATGGAGTATTCTGGTGTTCTTGATGTAACAGATACCAGACATCCTTTCACCTTGCACTTAATCTTTATTCCAAGGATCAACAATGCCTTGGGTGACTTCAAGGAGGCATTCAATAGTCACAGTGTTCCTACAAAAAGTAACTGGACACCAAATCAAATGTGGACAAATGGAATGATGCACCCTGATAATCCCTTATCACATGGTCAGTTAGATGAAGATGTCAGTGACTTGGCAATGTATGGATATGATGCCCAGGGCCCTCAACCATTGACAGTGACAGTTATGTTGTTATTGAGCCAGTGGTGTTACATAATGGTGATGCAATTAAGTCATTTGCGCTGGAGAATATTGACCCACTTAGCCACTCATGTGACATGGAATTAGTGAACAGTGAAACAGGTGTAGATGGATACAAAGATATGGCAGCAGGCTCACTGTTAGGTTCTGAGAATACAGTAAAGACTCCAGTTACATGTTAAAATTTGATGATTTTCATGTTCTGTTTCATGCATACAGTACATTTCAGTCTGCCCAGGGAAGCTAAAACAAATATATTGTATACCATATTTACCCAAGTAAAAAAAAAAAAGTGGCATGTTAAAATACTGGTACACACCCCAATTTTGGTTTCTAAGGAGAATTTATTTTAAATGTTTTAAAGGACTTCAACAACCAGGCCTGTAGGCTGGATGTGATATAAAGGAAGCATAATCGGAGAGGGGTTTGAAGCAGATCGAAGTTCAAAAAGTGTATGGACTAAATCTCTAAGTGTAGGTTCCAAACGGACATTCATGATTTTAATATGACTCGGACATTCATGATTTTTAACATGACCCATCTCTAGTTGTTACCAGGCCGAGCGAGTGATCTTGTTCGGCCATGTGTATGATGAATTTTGTTCTGAAGATTGTGAATGTGAATCGTTTTCATCCTATCGATTTCGACGAACATTTTTCAGTTGAGAAGGAACCCTCAGATTGTTTGTAAGGGTTCAACATTTCGATTTATTTGAGCTTTGTATACTTTCATTTTGCTTTATTTTGCTTCGCGTTTGCAAGTTTCAATCGTGTAATTCTACTTTCAGAAACATATTTGTATGCCGTTTATTTGATGAACCTGGATTAAAAGACTCTAAAATTAACCGATCGATTGAGCGGCTACATTAGTTTAAACAATTGGGATTTCAAGAAACTGGAAAGCATGAGCTTATCCGGCAAGAAAACCGACGAATCCTTTTCAAAGTATGAGAAAGATTTGGACATTGATGGACAACTCAGTAACGATGATGATAAAATTGATGAATCTTTAAAGTATTATGAGAAGGAAAACGAAGCGATTTGTGAAATAAAGAGAAGATCTCCACGTGGATCTACGCCATAGAAAGTGCTAAACTGCAAGATGAAGTAACACCTCTGGATTCAATCACCCAAGTAAGAGTTTCCCGCGTTTCGAAGTCAAGTAAAGTGTCGAAGGTGTCCCATACCAGCAGCACATCTAGTTCAGTAAGAAGGAGGCTTATTGAGGAAACAGCAAACCGTAAAGCCTTTGAAGCAAAATTGAAGTTGTTAAAGGAAAAACAGGAATTAGCAGAGAGAAAGCTTCAGTTACAGAAAATAAAGGAGGAAGAAGAATTTCACTTGAAGCAACAAGAAGAGATGTTGAAAATGAAGATGGAACTAACCCAGTCAGCTGCAAGGGACGAAGTTTATGCTAAAGCAGAGGCAAACGAGTGTGGTGAATTGTCTCACATTGATGAAATTGAAGAACAGATTGAAGAAGTTGATCGTAATACTAAGTCGAAGATTAAGATTGAAGAATCTCCTCTTGATCCACTGGCACCTGAATGGCCAAATGAGGCGCGACCACTAGTTACGCTCCCTGTGTTGACTATGTTGAAGAGGGAGAC
Source organism: Stylophora pistillata (assembly GCF_964205215.1). Lineage (NCBI taxonomy): Eukaryota > Metazoa > Cnidaria > Anthozoa > Scleractinia > Pocilloporidae > Stylophora > Stylophora pistillata. Next base: position 12,922,411 of record NC_142521.1, on the reverse strand, counting down.
TGAAAAGGACGAGTCTTCTACAAAGGAAGATGACTTTGCTAAGATGATGCCTATTCAAAAAAGAAAAATGAAGTGTATCGAAGAAGTGGTAGCACAGCAACAAAGGAGTGCCTTGACTTTAACACTGCCCAAACCTGAAGTACCCGTGTTCAGTGGAAATACAATTGAGTACAACAAGTTTGTGAAAGCATTTGAGACATTGATAGACGCACGGACCGATAGCCACAGTGCACGGTTGTATTAGTTAGTCCAGTACACTTCGGGAGCTGTTCAAGACTTGATGCAGAGCTGTTCACTGATGGATTCAGATAAAGGTTACCAGGAAGCAAGGAGGCTCCTCAAGAGCAGGTATGGCCAACCCTACAAGATCGCCTCTGCATATGTTGACAAGGTTGTAAAAGGACCACAAATTAAATCTGAAGATGGAGAAGCCTTACAGAAGTTTTCAGTACTTTTGACCAGCTGCAGGAACACATTTCAAGGAACTGAATATCATAGCAAGATAGATAACCCAGATAGCTTGAAAGGAATTGTAAATCGTCTGCCATACGATGCCCGAGAAAGATGGCGCTTCACGGCTGACAACATCAGTGAAAAGGAAAACAGACAAGTAACACTTGATGATATTGCCAGCTTTGACGAATGAGAAGCTCGTGCAGCAACACATCCAGTGTTTGGAGACATATCAGGCAACCTGAAAGATAAAGAATCCCACAAGAGGAAACCTCCTGTTAGGCCTAAAGGTTCTCGCTTCGGTACTCGAACCGACAAAGCCAATGCTAAAAAGGATAAGCAAGAAGAGAAGAAAGAATCAGGATACTCTAGACCAGTCAAGTGTATCTTTTGCCACAGCAGCCACGTGTTACAAGAATGCAAGATGTTCCAACGAAAGTCTTGCAGCGAGCGAGAAGAGTTTGCAAAGAAAAAGGGACTTGGCTTCAATTGTCTGATTCCTCATCATCGAGCACGAGATTGTAGAAAACCTGCTGCATGCACCGACTGTGGAGGGAAACATGCCATGATTTTACACCCTCCACCTCCCCCTAACAACGAAAGGCAGTCAGAAGATACCAATAAATGTGAGACGGCTAGTATAAACAATGGGTTTGTTGAGGTTGAGAAGACACAGTGTAGTTCCTTTGGGGTCAACAGATTAAGGATTGGATTAGCCGTTGTGCAAGTGAAAGTGAAAGCCGAAGGTGGTTACAATGTTGTAGTAACTCATGCCTTTCTAGAGGGAGGATCTAATTCGACGTTCTGTACCGAAGCACTCCTAAAACAACTGGGCCTTAATGGCAAGAAAACAGAATTCTCTTTAACGACCATTAAAAGGAAAACAGTATTACAAAGAGCAGCTTAATAAGCCTTGAGTTGTTTGACCTTGAAGAAGAAAACCTTGTTGAACTGCCCACAGTGTTCTCAGTTAAATCCTTACCAGTGTCAGCTGAAGATGTCCCAAAGCAAGATGATGTTGACAGGTGGCCCCACCTACATGGAATTCGAGTGTCTGAATTAGATGTTCCAGTCGGTCTGCTAATGGGAAATGACAACATCAAAGCATTAGAACCAAAGGAGATAAGACAGAGCGAAGGAGGTGGACCGTATGCAACCGAAACCCGATTTGACTGGGCCATTAATGGTCCACTTGGCTCCGGCCACAAGGAAAGGAAATGCACAGCAAATCTTATCATAACAGACCATGAGCTGAACGAGTAGTTCAAGAACTTTTGCAATAGAGAGTTCAGTGAATGTATTGCAGATAGTGAACTAGGGCCATCCCAAGATGATCAAAGAGCAATTTCTATTATGAAGAAATCCGTCAAGTTGAAGGACAATCATTACGTAATGATCGTTGCCATGGAGAGATGATCAACCATGTTTACCGGACAGCAGACCTATAGCACTTCACAGACTGGGACTCCTGAAAAGGAGATTACAGAGAAATTCAGAGCTGCATGGAAGATATTAAACTGTTATCAACGACAAGCTTATTAAAGGGTATGCCCAGAAAGTACCGGAAGACGAACGTAATCGTCAAGATGGGTTTGTGTGGTACTTACCCCACCATCCAGTGCACCACCCCCTAAAACCTGACAAAACAAGAGTCGTGTTCGACTGTTCAGCCAAATACCGTGGCACATTACTAAATGACAAGTTATTGCAGGGATCCGACTTGACGAATTCATTGGTGGGAGTATTAATTCGATTTCGACAGGAACACATTGCAATGATGGCAGATATTGAATCTATGTTCCACCAGGTGCGAGTAACCCCTGAGCATTGTGACGCCTTAAGATTTCTCTGGTGGCCAGAAGGCGACCTTAATCGGGCCCCGAAGGATTATTGAACGCAAGTTCATCTATTCGGTGCAACATCCTAACCCAGCTGCGCAAATTTTAGATTACGAGAGGTAGCCGAAGATAATGAAGAGAAGTTTAGCTGTGATGTTATTGAAACCGTCAAACGTAATTTTTACGTGGATGACTGTTTAAAGTCAGTCAAGACCGAGGACACTGCTATCACTCTAGCTTACCAGCTTAGTAAACTTCTGCAGAATGGTGGATTCCGACCGACAAAGTGGGTGTCATATTGAAAAAAGGTTGTAGAGTCCATTCCACAAGGTGAGAGAGCCAAATCAGTTAAGCTGCTCGACTTTGATCACTTACCAAGCGAACGTGCACTGGGGATCCAGTGGAACATCCAGAAAGACAGATTTGAGTTCAACATCAACGTGAAACCGAGGGACCCGACTAGACGCGGGATATTGGCTGTTGTTAGTTCTATATAGGACCCATTGGGTTTGGCTGCACCATTTGTGCTGACTGCTAAGATCCTTCTGCAAGACCTATGCCGAAGAAAGCTAGGATGGGATGACACCATACCTGGAGATGACGAAGACCGCTGGCATGTCTGGCTTGCCGATTTACCTAAACTGTAGGTTCCTCTGTTAACCGATGCATCAAGCCGAAGAATTTCAATGATATCATGACCAGCCAATTGCACCATTTTGCAAATGCTTCAACCAGTGGCGGCGGAGCTGTGACCTACCTGCGCTTGACCGATTCTTATGGTAACATCAGCTGCACCCTGACGACAAGCAATTCCCGAGTCCTGCCACTCAAACAAATCACCAACCCTAGACTAGAAATATCAGCCGCCTCAATAGCCATTAGATTGGACAAGATGATGAGAAAGGAACTGGAGCTCCCCATTGACGACTCGGTGTTTTGGACTGACAGCACCTCTGTACTGAAGTATATAATGAGTGAAGACAAAAGATTCCATACATTCGTGGCCAACAGGGTAGCTCTACTTCGCGACGGTTCGAACCCATGTCAGTGGAGATATATCAAGTCCAAACATAATCCCGCTGATGACGTGTCGAGAAGATTGACAGCAGATACACTCCTTGGAAGCTCGAGGTGGCTACTGGGGCCGGAGTTCTTGATGAAAACAGAAGACCATTGGCCAAAATGCATAGCAACTCTGGAAGGTATATCAGACGAGGACCCAGAAGTCAAAAAGGAAGCAAAAGCAGGTGGAGCATCACGAAAGGAAGGCCCAGAACTGGTAGAGGAAATGATAAAGCTATTCTCCTCATGGCACAAATTAAAGAAGTTTACTGCTTGGGTCTTGCGGTACAAAGAAAACCTTCGAAATTGTGGTGATTGTCTTAAGAATCCTCAAGACCAAAAGAAGACAAAAATAGCAACACCTATTTTGGTTAAAGAAATGCAAGTTGCCGAAAGGGACATCCTCAAGTATGTCCAAAGAAAGAGCTTCCCAGAAGAAATGGAGATCTTGAAGAGCAAGGAGACAAACAACGAGATGATCTGCATTCAGCCTCAGTCACGGACGAAGCTGATCAAGAAGTCCAGTGCTATCTACAAGTTGGATCCTAGACTAGTTGATGGGCTCTTGTTAGTCAGTGGTCGACTCAGATCTGCTTTGATCCCAGAAAGTGCCAAGCATCAAGTCATTTTACCCAAAGACAATCATGTATCCAACCTAATTATTCAGTACTATCATTTGGCCTCAGTACACTCAGGTAGAGAGCACGTTTTGTCCTTGTTGCGACAAAGATTCTGGGTTATCAGAGCCAATTCAGCAGTCCGAAGACTACTATCAAGATGTTTCAGCTGTCGCCGCAGACAAGCTCCCGTTGCTGAACAGAAGATGGCTCATTTACCCGAAGACCGTGTCACCGCAAACAAGCCGCCATTCACTTTCGTGGGTATTGATTTCTTTGGACTATTCATTGCGAAAAGAGGACGGTCCGAGGTAAAGAGATATGGTTGTATCTTCACTTGTATGACCATAAGGGTAGTACACATCGAAGTGACTCACTCGCTTGACACCGACTCATTTGTATAGGCCTTACGCCGTTTCATAGGTCGAAGAGAGAAACCTGAACAGATCAGAAGCGACAATGGTGGAAACTTTGTGAAGGGCAGCAAGGAGACCAGCAACGCAATTTGGGAGTGGAACCATCAGAAAATTGATGCCTATCTTCTTCAGCATGAGGTTCAGTGGGTATTTAAGACCCCCACAGGATCTCATCACGGAGGAACCTGGGAAAGGTGTATTAGAACTGTACGGAAGGTCCTCAACGCAATTCTCAATCATTGTGAAAAACCTATCACACAGGTTTCAGAGGAACCAGAGGATCTGGAAGCCTTGACTCTCAACCACCTACTTCTGCTTAGATCAGAAGTCCCCCTCACACCTGGAGTTTTCCGGAAAGAAAATCTATATTCAAAAAGAAGATGGCGTCAAGTCCAATATTTAGCCGACCAATTTTGGAAACGTTGGTCGAAAGAATACCTTCCACTTCTCCAAACAAGATCGAAGTGGCATCAGGAGCGGAGAAATTTGAGCATTGGTGATATAGTCCTCCTAGTAGACGACACTTGTTCACGAAATGCATGGCCTTTAGCCCGGATCATTGAAACCTTCCCCAACAGTAACGGATGTGTCAGAAGAGTCAAGGTGAAAACCAAGGGTGGAATCCTGATGCGACCCATCGACAAGCGTGTGCTGCTAGAAGCCGACCAGGAGAAAGCTCAGTAACTTGAATCAAGATTAGTTCAGGACTACGGTTGGAACCATTTAGGTTTAGTTAGTAAACACAACGCTACCGGCAACTGCGTGTATCTACTGGGGCCGGAATGTAGGTTCCAAACGCACATTTCATGATTTTAACATGACGCAACTCTAGTTGTCACCAGGCCGCGCGGGTGATCTTGCTCGGCCATGTGTATGATGAATTTTGTTCTGAAGATTGTGAATGTGAATCGTTTTCATCCTATCGATTTCGACGAACATTTTTCAGTTATTTTGAGAAGGAACCCTCAGATTGTTTATAAGTGTTCGACATTTCGATTTATTTGAGCTTTGTGTACTTTCATTTTGCTTCGCATTTGCAAGTTTCGATTGTGTAATTCTACTTTCAGAAACATATTTGTATGCCATTTATTTGATGAACCTGGATTAAAAGAATCTAAAATTAACCGATCGATTCAGCGGCTACACTAAGGCTGTGTCAGAGCATTTCAACTATGGAATATACAGATCTTATTTTATGATAGTGTCTATGACATACAGGTAAATACAGTGTATTTCACTTAAATACATGAAATCAAGACCCTATTTTCAAAATCAAGGTTTTACTGCAATAAATATGAAAAGACAATATATCCAAAAGTCTAACTGAAGTTGCAAAATCATGTAGTTTAAAACCAGTATTTACTTTGAACACAACCATATCTACTTCTTGACTAGGTTGCACTAAAATGGTAAAAAATATAGGGTATTATTACTCTTGAGGTGAAGAGTGCTGGCTAATCACTCATGAGCAGCCTGCAATCATGGACAGATGCAAAACATAGACTTGTGCAAACCATAATACCCTGTTCCCCTCCTCCTAAACAATGTTCATTGTATTTCCTGATTGACATGCATTGTAGATGGGGAAGGGGAAGGGGAAGGGGAAGGGGAAGGGGGAAGGTCTATGTAATGTCATTGAGCGAGTGCGCTGCAAAATAATGTTAATTTACCAAATTTAAAAAAAATATATGTCAATTTTTTTTCCAAAATCAGTATTTACTTGTGTGATTCATATATGCAAAAGAAAAACTACTGGTATACAACGTTTAAAAGAAACAATAGATCATTTTACCGTCGTCTACTGAGTGACCTGGCCTTTCAATGGCAGCGAGGATGGAGGTGAGCTAGTTTTAATACAGACCTCAATGCTTTTGTTGTGTGAATTAAGTTGTTTTAATGCTAAGTGCATTTGAAAGGCTAGGTCACCAAGCAGGCAACTGTTAGATAGTCTTTTCTCATCAAAGTGTACCAAACACGATAACCAACACATCGACTCAATGATGGCTATTCATAATATAAACATTGTTTTTTGGTGATTTTGTTGTTCCTTCTGCTCCAAAAACTAGTTCCATTTTTCCAAAATGGTTGTTGGAAAATGCAAGATCAAACATTTCTTGTTCACCTAGCATTTTTGCAATCAGTGGCCCTCTTGGCAGTACCAGTGTGTTTGTGCAGGTATGGGCATTTGGAAGGTAGCAAACAGATTCTTCTGTTTCTGTGGACTGGATATAAACAACAATGCTATGAAATAGCGAATTAAAGGAAATTACATAAATGTATCTTAGTTGTCTAGTAAATTGTTAGCTTCTCATCTCTGAAGTTTTCAGGTAAATAATAAGAACTTGAACTTTTTTTTCTTTAACATGTACATAGTAATGTCAGGAACTCAAAAAGGAGTCAACAAGCTGTAAACAGTATCAATGTTTTTGAAGGGTTTCCATAACAGTAAATCCAGTCTTCATGTCATATGACCTTTAAATCATAAGTACATTTAAATTGCCCTACCTTGTGGAATGTTTCTCCATGGGTAAATGTGATAGATGGATGCAAGGGGAAACCTAAAACTGGCTCCTCTGCTGCCCCTGTTACAAAAACTAGAATTGAACGTAAGCTCAATGGATGCCTTCTCCCACTGGCTACTTGACGCACATACTTGACAAAGCAGGCATAAACTTTCTTTTCCTTTTAGCAGGCTGTAGACCCATCCGGAGAAAATACAGGCTTCAACAGTTTTAATAGCATTGCAAAGGTCAAACTAGCATTGCTGGGCCTCAGTAAATGAAGCAATATCGGCTTGCTTCTGAAGACTCTGACAAGTTCAAAGACATCAGTCCCCGCTGTAAATTGATTATGCACTTGTCTTCTTCTTGTTTGTTAACTAGTCTATCAGTTACATCTAATGCATGGCAGTTGACCATTTTAAAGAAGGGCCACGCCCATCATTACTCCTACAAAAAAGTACTCATCTGAGAGAAACTCCCGCAAGCCATTAGCAAAGTATTTCTCTTTCATGGCATGGTTCATAAGGCGAATCCATTCCTTTCTGGGTCCTCCCAGATCCCCAGCTTCTTCCCCCATGAAGTCTGCCTCAAAGGTCTTACAAAAGTCATTAATGGATTCAAATTCTGCAAATGTTGTTGTTAATATGTTGGAGCGATCAACTGTAATATAATTAGTTTCACCCTCTGGTAAATTGCCACTGTCAACAACATCTAAGGGTCTGCCCTTAATTACTTGTTGCTGCAGACACTTAAGAATTTCAACAGGGTCAGATAGTGAGTGTTTCTCTATTTCACCTAGTAATTCATCAGGGTCCTTGTCAGGGAGATCACCTGCATAGAGAGGGTCGCTGAGTGCCAAAGTGTTAAGTTCTCCGGATCTTTCTTGGCTGGGCTGTTTATCATCCCCTTCTCCACTTCTAAAGGTATTGACAACACTGAGTACGGGACTATCACTGACAGTATGGTTTCTATTTTCCTCTGCTTTTTCCAAATAAGAAACTTCCAAACTACTGTCGTCATCCTCTTCATACAAGAATTCAAATCCTGGCTTAATTCTTATGTACAATACACCTTGACCTGCCATTTTTTTAAACAACTGCAAAACTGTACTCTGTTCCTGGGCCTAGTTCCAGAATGGAAATTTTCTTTTGTCTAACTTTTACAAATTGAAAATCATTTGATCCAATCATTGAAAACTTGCTTTTAGGGGACTCTTTGATCGATTGAGTTATTACCTCTTCGTTGTCGCTTTCATTTAATAACAACATTCCATTTGCTATTACTGAGTCCCACTTCATGTTCTCTTGCTCCTCCTCTGCACATTTCAACACGACAAACTCCAGAACTTTTTTCTCCCCCTTACCCTTGGTTTGCTGCTGTTTCCTGGGTGCGGATCTGGCTCGTGCTTGTATTTGGCGGTTGGCAAAGACCTTAATCTTTCTAAACTATTCAGTCTTCTGAAAACTGCATTGCTTGAGCTTGCATTGATCATGCTACTAGCAGACCGAAAAACAATGTTAACGAAAGCGTTGACATTGTTTGCATTCGGCCTTCTCTCTAGTGGTGGGGCGGCCTGTAAATTATCATTCCGGAGGATTCGCGATGCCTCCTCAAACATACGAGCGGCTCGTTGCACGTTACTGTGTTGATGAGACTCATCCATGTCGCCGTGAGACGCTAAAAGTACGGAAATATAACGTAAAATGATAAAAAATATTTCTAAAACTGATCATTTAATTAAACAAAAGCGCGTAATACTCTTTTTTAGCTAGTAAAAGCGCGATGAGGTAATGATTTATCGCCAAATGCCAGAAAATCCACTCGACACATACCTGCATGTGGGCTCACATAGCGGACAAAATGGCGGGAAGCATTGGCCTCTCTGCTTTGGCCGCGCTCGCCCCAGGAAGATTGAATGAATTTCTCGAGGATTGCATTCAACATGTTTTTGAGTGGATTGAATAACTATGTAAATGGAATGGATTGAAACTCAATTAAATATTTCCGTGCTTGGATTGAATAAATATTTCCGTGATTGAGCTGAATAAATATTCACTCTAATTAAATTCAACTGAAAAACATGGTTTTAAATTGAACGCTTTTTCGGATTGTTTGAATATATTTGTAAGATTGAATTAAATTGTATCACGCCAAAATTATTGGAGTGAATAAATATTTGACTTGATCGAATTTTGCTATAAACGGCCGCGGCGTGCCATAGGAAACATCAGAACAAAAATACACAACGGTGCATCATTTTATTTGTAGAAAATAAAATAAGTCTAACAATCATGAAGATTCTTAACTTGCACTGAGAGGCCTCAGGCAAGTTGTGCCGATCCAGGCCCGGCCTACTTTTATCTATTAAAGCAGGTGCCCGAAAACGGACTCTTGATGACTGCTTTATGCTGGTACCAGGCCATACACACCAAATTGGTACTCTCAATTCATATAAATCCTCACGATATCAGCCTGCAAATACCTAGGTAAGGAAGGCTGAACACGCCTAGACCTGGGACGACCCAACGGCACAGACAGAAAAATTTTATAGGGTTTTCGGCAGATACCCAAAGGCATAGAGAGAACAATTCTTTGGGTTTTCGGAAGATCAACACTCAAGTTACAATGGGAGAAGGAATTTTCTTCTCAAGATCTTCTGTGAGATCATCCAGTGTAGTAGCAATGCAGCAATCTATACAGACAGCCGGCATTATGTTTGAAGTTGATTTAGCAAACTCTAACAAAAGGTGCCTTGCACGGTTCTCGTCTGCCATACTTGACGCAGGAATTTAATTTCTCTACCTGGGTAAATGCTCCGCCGAACTTCTGTTGGCAAAGGATTTGTTAGTATATTACTTTTTCACTCTTTTATTTGGGACTGTGCTAAGTACCTGCCGGGAGGGAACGCCAGTCTTTTCCTGTTGTTGCTGGCTACCCATCCACTTTTAAACCCTTTTTTGGCCAGGACTTCATTTTCCGCGTTCGCCTCGTGGGGCTCTAGGTCGTTGCCCTTCCCACTTTTGTGTTTCCTAAAATGGCTTCACGTTTTTCTTTTTTTTCAGACAGTCGACATAAGGGTTGATTAGTTCCCCCCATGTACAAATCGTTTCGACATTCTATTTTCGATAATAATATAGAAAATACTAAAAACACTGAAGTATGGATAGTACTATAGAAAATAACTATTATATAAATGATAAAGTGATGGACTCAGGAGACCTTCCGGCCGAGAAAACAGACTCCGAAATGTCTGATGTCCCTCAGTTGGACAATGGCATGCCACTGGCCCCCGGGCCTCTTAAGAGATCGGTGTCTACTGCCTCTTCGGAGGACTTATCTGGCTCTGTGCGTCCTTCTAGGTCGTGCAGTCCTCATAGTAGGTCTTCTAAGAAGACCCCCGGCCAACATTCTCTCCCTAAGGGTGTTGCTGCGGCTGCTAGGCTGGCCTCTAATCAGGGTCCCCCCAAAAAGAAATGATGGGTTCTTTCATTCTTTTCACAATGTCTATCTCTGTTCTTTCCTTAAACTGCAATGGTATTCGGGATCAATCCAAAAGGGTTGGTCTCGTGCAGTGGTTACGGTCTCTCCCTGTGAGTCCAGATGTTATCTGCCTCCAGGAAACGCATTGTCTGTCTAATGTTTCTTGAAAAGGCCAAGGAGGCCCAGGTCTGTGCACGGGTAAGGTGGGTTGAGGAAGGTGAGTCCTCCTCTGCCTATTTTCTCCGGCTCGAGAAAAAACAAGCTGCCAACCGACTAATCTCTGCGATGAGAGATAGTAACGGTACTATTGTCTCCTCTCCCTTGGCTCTTTGTTCTATCCTCCATTCCTTTTACTCTGAACTCTTCACTAGCTCTCCCACTGACCCTCTTGCTCAGTGCTCTGTACTTGGTAACTTGTCTTCTGCTCTCTAACGCGATCAAGCCGGCCTTTGTGAAGGTCCCCTTGAACCCCGTGAAGTTCTTGAGGCGCTCAGGGGTATGGCCCGTAACAAGGCCCCTGGTTCGGACGGACTCCCAATGGAGTTTTATCTCAAGTTCTGGGATACCATTGGTCCAGACCTTGTATCTGTTGTGAATTCTTGCTATCTTTCTAGCTCCCTCTCTCTCTCTCAGCGCAGAGGGATTATCTTTTTATCGTTTAAAAAGGGGGATCACCCTGATCCCCGCAACTGGCGTCCTATTTCACTTCTTAATGTTGACTATAAGCTGGCGTCTCGATCTGTTGCATGCCGCCTCCTGCGGGTAATCCATCTTGTGGTTAATCCTAACCAGACTTGTGGTGTTCCGTGGCGTTCCATTGGGGAAAACGTTGCTCTGCTCCGAGACGTTGTGGACTTTGCAAATTTTTCTGACACCCCAGTGGCTGTTCTTTCACTGGACCAAGAAAAGGCCTTTGACCGTGTAGATTGGCAATTTATGCAGTCTACCTTGATTACTATAGGCTTTGGCTCCTCTTTTATAGCTTGGATCAGACTCTAGTTCTATAATGTGGTACAGAGTGCGGTGAATGTTAATGGATATCTTACGCCCTTCTTTGCCCTCTCTAGGGGGGTCAGACAAGGCTGCCCACTCTCCCCCCCTGCTCTACGTCTTGGTGTCTGAGGCTTTGGCCGCATTCGTGCTAATTCTCGTATTCCAGGCTTACGTCTCCCCGGTTTTCCCCCACTTTCCCCTATTTCGCAATATGCTGACGATACTTCACTCATCTTAACATCAGATGACGCCATCAAGGCAGTTTTCGAGTCTTATGCTAAATTTGAGAAAGCATCTGGGTCTAAGCTAAACCTCTCTAAGTCTAAGGGGCTCTGGCTGGGGAAGTGGCGCGGTCGCACTGACCCTCCAGTCCCGCTTGACTGGACCACTTCTAAACTCAAGGTCTTAGGCATCTTCATCGGCTCGGGCAGCTAAGATGAAGATAACTGGCGGCCACGGATAGAGGCGGTTGATCATGTCTTGAAATCTTGGCGTTCTCGCTCACTAACCCTTCGCGACAAGGCTCTGGTAATTAATGCACTCGCCCTCTCCCGGGTTTGGTATGTGGCCTCTCTCGTCCATATGCCGGCCTGAGTGAGAAAAGAACTTTCTTCTTTGACCTTTTCCTTCTTCTGGTCCGGCAAGCGGGAGCTTGTCTCTCGCTCTGCTGTGATTCAGTATCCTCTATTTGGTGGGTTCTCTATGGTCGATGCTAGCTTTAAAGTATCTGCACTTTTAGGTCAATGGGTCAGACGGTTTACCTCTTCCCCATCTGGCTGGTCTACCTTTATGTCTTTCTGGTTTCTCCTTCGCTTTGGTGTTTCTTCCTCAGTTGTTTTTTCTCGTCCTTTCTCGTTTGACCCCAGGGTCTAGCCCCCCTTTTATCAATCCCTTTTACAAGCATGGCGAAGCCTTAATGGCTCCTTTTCCCAATCTAAGAACTCTCTCATTTTTTACTCTTCCTGTCCCTTCGTCTACTCCCCCGCGGCTGATATGACCACCAAGTCTTGTTACCTGTACATCCTGTCCGAAAACATAGTCCCTCCACATTGTATTGATAAGTTTAACTCTGTCTTCCCGAATCTGGATTGGTCGTCCACGTGGCGCTCCCTGACATTTTTTGATTTAGATCGTCATGTCATTGATCTTAACTCGAAAGTGGCACATGGCGTTTTGTATACTGCCCAGCGTCTGGCCTCTTTCGGCTTGCCTATCCTCCTTCCCTGTTTCTGTAATGCTCCTGTTGAATCTCTTCAGCACCTATTCTTCTACTGCCCTCTCGCTTAAAGTGTTTTTTCCTGGTTGCAGTCCTTATTGTTCTGCTTTTCCCCTAGGTGTCCTGTGCTATTAGTACGTTATGTTCGTTTTGGTTTCAACTCTGATGAGTTAGTGTTTATCCCTCGCGTGTTCGTCTACCTCCTTAACCTATCGAAATTCTTTATATGGCAAGCTCGGAATGACTTTCGGTTCCGCAACTGTTGGCCTGGCGCTGTGGACGTCTGAAGTTCCACCTCGCTATCTTTTACAAACGTTTCAAGTCCGACAGGCGCCGTCGTTTTTTCATCGTCAGTAGGGTGCCCGTGGCATGGTTGTATCTGTGCGTAATGACTCCTTAGTCTTCTCATTTTGACCAATTTATTTCTGTCTGGTAGCTTGAATGAGTGTGTCTTGTGCCACTTATGCTGGGTCTCCTTTATTGGTGTACTTCACAGTGGACTGCTCGGTCTTAGGGTTTTTCCCTCACCTGGGTGAGTGTCTCTTTGGGCCACTTGTGCCGAGTCGCCTTCACTGGTGTACTGCACAGGGGCATGCATGTCTGGTACCGTGTTGTAATGTCTGGTCCTGTTTTATGTTGAACGAGTTAGTGAATTTTTGGAGTGAGCGTGTTAATTTTTGGTGAGGTGGGGTTCGATACCCCAGCGTAGTTGGCGACTGGTGTCCCTCGTTGTTGGTGGACCCCAACCCTAAGGCATTGCACTTCAGCCATGGGTTGGGATTAGACATGTAGGTCGGCAGGTATTGCACCGCCCTCGTGGGAGCCTGGCCGTCCGCCTTAAACATAATAAACTTTGTCATTCTTTACGATATCACTCATGAAAAGAAATCCGTGATGAGTAGATCATAGGATGAGGTTTTGAGGCCCGTTTCTTCAGACCACGTTCTTCGAATGTATTCCTGTTCCCGAGAACCATTGTTTGACTGAGAGCCTTCTCTGAGGCTCCGGAGGAGAGATGATTCTTTTCAGAAAGGTGAAAGATTTAGGTAGTGCTATTTAGGACAATTTGTGAGATACCGTTGTATTCGAAAAAAATTCCCACTGAGGAACCGCCGTGTTCGCCAACACCTGCGTATTTTCTCGTCAAAAGTGCGTCAAAACTCGTTTGCGCGCGATAATCAGCGATTTTAAAAAAACAAAAAGTTGTGTGGATTGTTGCTAAGACTGAGAAACAGACAGAAAATGACCGTAGGAACTCTTCTAAGGACCTGACTTCCCAAACGAAGAAGACAAACTAAATTTCTCACGAGAAGGATGTTGTGGTGCGTTTATAATCTTACGTTAATTGTGTTTGCAAACTTTGTGGGCGAAAATAAGGCAAAATCAAATTAGGATGCCATTTAGAGATCATTTAAAATCAACTTAAGATATTCATTGGAATATTTTTCCATGATTTAATAAGCTAAACAAGTAGAGAAAGAAAGAGGAAAAACATGATGTACCCTCATAACCAATAAGAAAAATAAGTAAGAATAATTAAACTGAGTCACGAACTTACTACTGAATAGTGTCTCAAATCATAGAAACCTCCTCTGAATTTTCTTCTATGAGAATTTAGTCGGTCATGTTAGTTTAAAATCCCCTGCCTTGATAAAGTTCTACAATAAAAACAAGAAATGGGAGGGGGGCAGTGGCCTTATGGTTTGTGCGCTCAACTCCGGATCGAGTGGACCAGGTTCGAGCCCCCGCCGAGGACTTTGTGTTGTGTTCTTGGGCAAACCACTTCACTTTCACAGTGCCTCTCTTCACCCAGGAGAATAGATGGGTTCTGACGAATTTAATGCTGCGGGTAACCCTGTGATGGACTAGCATTCCATCCAGGGGGGAGTAGAAATACTCCTAGTGGCTTCATGCTACGGGAACCGGAGTTAAGCGCCGGTCCAATGGGCCACTGGCTCGTAAACAGGCTTTACCTAATTATCAAGAACACTAACTATGTAGAATTTAAGACGAAACAAAAAATAATTAATAGCGACATAACCATCTCACTAGATGGGTTCTTACTTAGTCGACCACAGTTAGTCAACTTTTTAGGAGTACTCATTGATGAAAATCATTCCTGGAAATCCCATATACATCACATTTGTAAAAGAATATCTAAGACCCTGGTTTGATCTCCAGGGCATAGATTTTTAATCTACAAAAACTAAATTATCTTTGTAATTTACACTTGTCTAATCCTATTTAACTTCCTGCAGCATAGCTTGGTCTTCTACTCATGTAAAAAAATTCTGAACCGAGTGTTCCTGCTCCATAATCGTGCGATGCGAGTTATATCTAAAGCTTAATTTCGCGCTAATACTGCTCCATTAGTTTTTAATTTGAACATTTCAGATATCTTCAAGATTAATTTTTTTTTTCATAGTCTTATTTAACTTTTCCTTTCACTACCGTTTACTTCCGCCATCATTTCTTAATCTATTTGTCCCCAATAGCTTCATGCATTCGGAGAATACCAGAAGAAGCACTGATTAATGATCTCATCATTGTCGAACTAAGGTTAATTATGTTTCTGTGTTTTTTATTTTATCAAATCGATAGATATAATGACGATTGAGATTGGTGGTATCGCTGACTTATACATACCTTTTTCTCTTCCTTTTTTCTTTTCTAGTAAAGAGGCCTTCCTCGTATAATCCCCGTAGTTTCTGGAGGCCCCCTTGCCATCTATTTAAATATTGTTTAAGTATGTATTTTGACGGGCCCGTTAAAATACGGCACAACCCGTACAACTCAGTGATACCACACAACCAAGCGTCTCATGAGATAGATGTATTTTTACGAGTTATGCCGTGTTTTGACCAGCACGTAAGGCGAGCCAAAATACAAATAACGAGTAAAATACTCAGCGAAACGACTAACCAAAACGTCTAATAAGTTATTTATCATCCAACACGCCAAATTGTTGTTTCAGTGCGGGCGAATTTCGCGGACTTTTATTTACGGGGAGTGCGTGACAGAAGTATTGAAGCGGACGTGTTGCTGTTTCTATTTTCTTCAATAAATGATGGAATTCCATTGTTGTCTAACCGCTTTTCTTCGTAGGATTTATCCAATAAACTTGGATCGATATTCGCCAGCCATTCCGACTCTTCGTCGTCAAAAAATGATTTAATTGTCCGCCATGTTTTTTGTAACTTCAATCCAATTCGTCGCTTGCGCGATGCGAGAAAACCTGTTTAACCGGTTCTCGGGAGTACAAATACATGATATTTGTACGCGTCTTGGGTGTTATTTGTACTCTACGAAGTGTAGTCAAATATTTGCACAGAATAATAAATTATGAGCTATCTGCTTACTGCGACTGTTCCAGTTCAGCAATGATTTCTTTCATGTTCGGTCTGGTCTGAGGCTTTTTTTGTACACATCCCCGAATGAGTGTTCTTAGCACTCTCTGCATCACCATTGCGATTTGCTCCTCACGTCTCTGAGGGTCTGGCATTTCACGGATATTCATCTCACAAAGAAGAACACCAAAACTGTAGACATCGATCTGATCACGAAAAAATAATAATAAAATCGTGAGCATGAGCGTGCGTACGATTTTTGCATAGGCACTCTTCCGTTTGGTGGTGTTTTTGCCTGTTTTTCAAAGAGTTTTCCGTTACCACTTTCGAACGATCTCCACAGAATTACAACACTTAAGTTGTGTGTATAGAATTGGGATAATCTATCATATATTACAAAAGTTAGCTCTTTTTAGTAGAGAAACGTTCCTTTTTAACATGATTTTACTCTGCATCGAAATTATAGTTTTGAGGTATTCTGTACAGTAACCTTTAATACGTATGATGCACGATCCTCGCAGTAGAGAGCGCTATATATGCAATAGCGAAAATCAGACCTGAAAAAAATCAGGCCTGTACGGGATTCGAACCACTAACCACTGCGATACTAGTGCAGCGCTTCACCAATTGAGCTAACAAGCCAACTGGGAGCCGGCCGTTCAATTGATTCGTAATAAACCCGTGATGATAAATCAGATACAATGTATATATGAAAGTTCATATATTTAGAACTGCGGTATTTTTTTTTTCAGGTCTGATTTTCGCTATTGCATAAATAGCGCTCTCTACTGCGAGGAACGTGCATCATACGTATTTAATACCGCAGTTCTAAATATATGAACTTTCATAGTAACCTTTAAATTCACAGTACTTGATCGGTAGGCCACGCATTAGAGAAACTCTCATCGGATTAGAAGAAAATAAAACTGAGGAGCTCTATCATAACGGTTTTAACAGAAAAAGCGATCATTTTGAAGAAAAGTTTCACCTTTTCCGTTTGATTCGCAGTCATTGCTTCAGGTGCACTGTAACGCCGATCTCCAGGATACATTGTCGTGGTGTGTTTCTTAAAATTAACGGTGCCACAACCTGAGAGCTTGGCTCGCCACTGTTGCCCCTGTCGCCACAGTAACACCTTTGAACTGCTCACATTACGATGAAGAATAGGGCAGGGATGTTTTTGGTGGAGATAGTTTAGAGCTCGAGCGACATCCAGAGAAATAACGAAGATTTCTGTCTGACAGAGAGGTTGGTTCTCTAACAGTGCTTGTAAACTCGTTTCCATGAGCTCTGTTACAAACAATTGACTTCCTTCGTCATTTGTTGCTCCAATGAACTGCAGCAAACAAGGGTGGCGACAGCTTGAAGCCATATGCATTCCTCGTTCAAATAGTGTTAGATTGTAAGGACTTCTAACTGTCTCGTGGATTTGTTTCACAGCTACGACACATCCACAATACTTGCCTTCGACCCAAAACCCCCAAGCTCCATGACTAAGACGTTTGTCCGTCAATTGAATTTGATCACGAGAAATAACCCAGTCTGGTGATTCTTGAGCTTTACGCTCAAATAACTTTCGTCTGGTTACTGAAAGAGTTGTTTGAAGTTCACTTATCTCATGGTCTCTCGCTCTTAACTGGTCTTTTAAGATAGCAACTTGACGCTGTAAAATGGACATTGGTTCATCTTTTTCATGTGGTTGCTCCCCGACACTTATCAATTCTTCTTTCACGTACTTCAGATCTCTAACTTTCTTTGTCACGTTTCTCAGCTGCTGCGCCATTTCCTCTAGTTCTCTATGTGAATCTTTCTCGCGCTGTTCCATTTCCTTTACGATTCTAGCCTCTCTTAGCTCTTTCTTTCGTAGTTGCGACTGCAATCGTGCAACCTCCTGTTTCATTGTTCTCATTACCCATTTCAAATTTTCTTCTTGCTCATTTTTCTCTGTCTCTTCCTCTTCTATTGATAAGATGAAAATTATTGACAGTTTTTTTTCGTAATAGGGCTAAATAAAGGGACTTTGTCTGGTTTACCTTTGAATAATTGTTACCGCATGATTGAAACAGATAGAAGGAGCAAAATTACTGGTGACGCAAAGGTTAGTGAACAAGTCTGAGGATAAAAGTGAAGTTTCAGTGAT
This sequence comes from Stylophora pistillata, assembly GCF_964205215.1. Classification (NCBI taxonomy): domain Eukaryota; kingdom Metazoa; phylum Cnidaria; class Anthozoa; order Scleractinia; family Pocilloporidae; genus Stylophora; species Stylophora pistillata. The sequence goes on along the minus strand of NC_142521.1, from coordinate 12,904,348 downwards.
TTCCTTCTCAATCAATCTTCACCCACTCGAACGAATGTTTGAACTAATATATTTGATCCGGTTTCATGGGGTCTAAATAGCCCTCTGACCAAAGGGGGCACCGCCATGCTGAATATTCATTTTCACCTGTGATGCTAATGAGAACAAGGAAAATATTTCAAAACTGGAACAGAATGTGGAAGTCTCATTTCTTTCTTTTCCTTATCATACTTCTGCCGTTCCATTCGTGCCTGTATCTTTCGCTTTTTTGTCGCCTACAAACTAACTACTCTTCCTACATACCCTTGCGACTTTCACTCTTGAGATCTTCACCCTACGAATAAATAAAAAAGTTTTTATTGAAATGGTACAAAGTAACAACATCCCTTTAAAAATGTATCGTTGTTGACTCTCGTTCAAGTGTTACCCTTGTGATAGACCGGTCAAAACTCTCACTTGCGTGGCCTACTGCTTGGCTGGAAGCTTGTTCATCAGGAATCTTAATTTTTTTTTTTCTGAAACGATTTTGTGTCGCAGAAAGTGAACTGAAAACAGAGCTTAAGGAGAACTAAATTTACGCAAAGTTTTGAACACAACGACGTGCAACTATGTCTTTGGGGCTAGGACGAGTTTTGAAATTATCCTGGAGCAGTACAATTTCCATGCATTACCTTAAAGATCCCGTAATTTGAAATCCTCTCATTGAAAGATTAAAAAACCCAAGAAAACAAATGAGCGTTTTGTTTCCGTATTTGTCATACCTTTCTTTTCTTATACACGTTATTTTTCGAAGTTTCAAGTTTCAAAACTTTCTTGTGCAACACAGAGAAGAACTTTTAGAATAACGGACCATGAGCATTTAGAAGACCAAGTTCTATCTGACGTCGAATGTTTGTGTCAAACGCTAAGTAGGCTAAGATAACCACAACTACCAACCTCGTCCACGAGAAACTGTTTGTGTTTATGGTAGTCCTCCTCCCTGATTACAGTTCTCAGTTTCACTTCACTCAGAGAGAGCCTTTCTAAAACTTCTGAGGTAAAAAGTATCTCCTCGGCAACCTTATTCAGGTGGCCGCTAGAATAGTCTTTCCATAATCCCTCAAGAATTTCCAGTGAACTGCAAGCAGTGGTTATGCACAAACTTCCGGTACCGTAATGCAGTATGCGGAGCTTAAGCTGCTTCGATAAGTATTCCAGAAGCAGCGTAAAGGATTCTTTAAATGACAGAATGACTTTCCAGATGTCAGAGGCTTCTGATGGATTCTGGCCATTTCTTTGATTTCCTCCAGATGTTGCTTCGGCAACCGGAGATTGTGGTCGCTGCTCTTCTACGGACAGCGGGGTTATACCTGTAGATCCGGGGCCCGAGTGGAAATGGGCTAAGTGTTGCTCTCTGCGAGAAAATCTCTCCAGCTCGAAGGTAATTAGAATAGAGTCTGCAACGCATAAAAATTTAACTTTTTACTCCGTTGAAAAATAAGCTTATGTGATTTTGAAGCACAGTGGTACTGCGTCGATCAAATCAAAGCTTCAACATCCCCACGGGCACCCCCTCGCCTCCTTTGGGTACTTGAACATTTGAAGGCTGATGTGTTGAAATTCCCGCCTTCTTGAGGCCAAAATTGAGTTCAAATGCCCTCCCAAATGCCACGCGTTTTCTCAAGTTATTTCAGGTTTTGAATTTGTCATCACACTTTGTTCAAGCTTTTCTAACACCTCCCCCTGCTAAGTATTAACAATGCGTTCATCGATCACAACAAACTTAAGTTCAAACGGCTGACTTTCAAAAATTTTTAAGTTGGATTTTCCGTCCATTTCCGACTGCTTTATACCTGTAGAAATCGTTCACACTGTTTTATAACTAAGTTAATCAGTGACATTGGACACTGCGTTTTTTTCGACATATTCTTGTTTAACTGGTTTGATCACGTGTGTTTTGACATATAATAATCTGATTTCGTTTTAAGATTATTATGTTTTTTTGATCGAGCGAATTGATGTATGAGTGATTACAACAAATTAAACCAAGGTTAACGGAGTTTCGAATACGACTATTAAAATACCTTCAAAATGATTAGAAAACATGTTTTTGAATACTTTATGTGGAAAGTAATCGATATCAAAGTCCTACAAGCGACGGAAACAGCTTCCGTGTGAACGATGCTCCGATTCCCCGAAGGGATACGCATTATGGCCATTGAGTGATAATCGAACTTTCTGACTTTTAGTGGGCCTAGAGACAATTTAACGATTCCACGGCCGGGTCAATATTATGTTTAAACTAAGACACGCGTCCGTAAAGTGTTATTTAAACGAAGGTTTTGGGTCAAAACGGACAACTTCTAGAATTTTCTACATGACGCAACGCAATCTTCTGGCCGCCAAGTCAAGTAAACAACGATCTAGGCGCGTGTTTCGTACACGTAAGAAGTTCGTACGTTTTTCACTTCTAACAGTCTACCAGGGAATGATTTAAATAAAGCTTTCGCCTTGAAATATTTCTTGGTCATTTTCGTCTTGCTTCTTAATTACGGTTTCCAGGTGATAAGTATAATCCGCAGGCGTGTTTGTACAGATGCGTAAGACCTCCGCATCTTTAAATTTTAAATTTGATTTCTGAGGAAAACTTGACATGCATCTATGATTTTTCCTTTGAAAATAAGTTATTTAAATGGTCATCTTTCATCGGAACTTGTTTTAAGGAAAAGTTGATTTCAAAAAAATTCACTTCTCTCATTTCCCCATTGGCACGCGAAACACTCAATCAATCAATCAATCAATACTTTATTTACCCACGTAGCGTCAAGGAGCTCATAGAGCTCGTTCAAAATACGTACGTGCCTCTAAGATTAAGAATCTAAAAAACCTAATACATACTGTCAAAACCTAATTGATTAGAAATTAAAATAACTAACAATTAATATTAAAATTTAAGTTTGTACAGTAAAATTCAAAGTCACTTAAAGACAGGTATAAAATGGTAAAGCAATAGCTTAAATAATTTAAAATTAAGATTAAAAATTAAGTTTGTACAATGAAATTTAGAGTCACTTAAATACAGGTATAAAATGGAGAAGCAGCTAAAGTTTCAATGTTCTCAATAGCTTCTTAAAAAGGTTGATATTATTGGCCAGTTTTACACTTGTAGGTAATCCATTCCACAGCTGCGCACACCTATAAGTGAAAGATTTTTTCATAAAATTTAAATTAAATTTAGGTGCGCACAAATTAATGCCGGTTCCCCTCAGGTTGTACATAGTTTCCCTAAAAATGAAAAAATCTCTGATGTATTTGGGACCGTCGTTATGCAAACATTTATATAACAGAATAAGGGATTGTTGCTTCCTTCTCTGGTCTAACGTTTCCATATTCAAGATTCGCAGCAATTCATAATAAAGGGTAGACTTGAGATAACCTAGCAGTGATCCAAGAATATAATAGTTGGTATCTTCTAGCCGATTCGCTTGCACTTTCCCCAATCCAAGAAAGAGGGGGCAACAGTATTCAAAATGAGGGAGAACGAAAGTTTTATAGAGCCTTAACATAACATTGTCAGGGACAAAACGCCTGATTCTCCTAAGTGCGCCACTTTTAGCGTATACCTTTTGAAGCTGTTTACTAATGTGATCCTTGAAAGATAGCATGCTATCAAGTTCAACGCCAAGTATTTTGATAGATGGCAGTGTCTCAATGACAGAGCTATGTATGGCCAGGTCGTAACTGTACTTACAGGGACCAATGGGTACTGCTTGCGTCTTTGTGTTGTTGATCACCAGATGATTCTCTCGAAACCACGATGATAACCGCTCAAGACCATTATTCACTACAAATTCGAGAACCATGGACGAGACGTGTGAGACATACATAGTTGTGTCGTCGGCGTATGACCTCAGAGATACATCCGGTATGGCGTAGTTCAAGTCATTTATATAAATGTTAAACAGCAGCGGTCCGAGGAGGGACCCTTGGGGAACGCCCACCATTACTTCTGAGTAGCTGGAGCAAACACCGGATAATTTAACTCGCTGTTTTCGCCCCAACAAATAGGAAGAAATCAAGTTTAATGCAGACGGAGAGGAGCCATACGCTTTTAATCTAGCCAATAGGAGGTTATGATTAATAGAATCAAATGCTTTGGACAGGTCCACTGCCACGGCTATAACTGCCTCCCTTTTGTCGAGGCTTCGCCTCAAGTCCTCAGTCATCTTCAAGAGTGCGGTGCAACAAGAGTGTTTCTTCAAGAACCCAGATAGATTCGGATAAAGATGTTCATGGAAAGCGCCGTACAGCTGGTGAAACATAACCTTCTCGTACACTTTAGAAATGGCGGTAAGAATGGAAACAGGAAGATAATTTTCTTTGCGTGTATCCTCATCTTTTTTAAATACCGGTGTCAAGTTCCCACTCTTCCATTCGGTTGGCCATGATTGGTTCATAATCAGATAGTTGATCAGCTGTGTTATCTCCTCCGTTAGGATGGGAGCAGCGCGCCTTAAGAGACGCGGTGAAATTCCATCTACGCCAACAGCCTTACGGGGATTTAGATTGTCTAAGATTTGACGAACATAGCCGCAGCTCACAGGCTGGAAGACAAACTGATCTGGCAGCATTTTGCTAGCGATTAGATTTACACTTGGATGATCGTTGAAGTTATTTTCACGGGGATTTGTTGAAACTAAATTGGCGAAATAGCTATTAAATATTTCCACCACCTGCCTGGGTTCCGTCGTGACCACACCGTTCTCTACAAGAGTTATGTTACTTAGTTTATTTATGCCAGAGTTAGGAAGAAGAGGCTTCATTTTCTTCCAAAATTTACCAGGAATCGTTGGTTAAAATACTTCTGCCTCTTGATTTTTATGGGGACAAAATTGTCCAATAAATTTTATTTTCGGTTTGAACCAAAAGGGGCACGATTTAACCAGTCTGATCCATGAATTCTACGAGTAAAAAGTCTCTTTCACCGCGGCTGGTCACTTGCATGATCACGGCTGCGGGAAACGAGTTTTTCAAACCACGCGCAAGCACACACCACCATGGCGTGATGCGCAGCCCGCGTGTGCATTGGCAATACCAGGCACCGTCCTTTTCGTCTGGAGTGGTCAAAAGTTATTTAGATTTAAGTACGAACAGTCTAAAAACATCGTTTCGACCTTTGACATGATCTGAAGGGTTTCTTAAGGGAGGTCAAGGTTATGATCGAGATCAGTTCCTCCTGAGAGGCTTTGAAATCCTCTAAATATTATTTCAGATACACTTACCTAACTTTTCATTAAATTTCTGAAACTGATCTTTGACATCTATCTTTACTTGTTGGAGTTGATCTTTCAGATGCTCAACTGAGCCTTTAACATCCATGTCTTTCTTGTACCACAATTCAAGTTCTTCGACGCAACTTTGTGCCTCTGGAGTCAGGGGGTCAGTTAGCAGTCTACCAATAGACTTTTCCCATTCATCTGTCTTCAAGGGGCCGAGGTTTCCAGCGATTCTTAGGAGAGCCTCACTAACCTCCTTCCATAGATAACAAAACTCGGAGTCCGAGATTTCCATTTTCTGGTTGTGGCCGTATATGGAATTTCGGTAGAATTTTATCCGCGCAAGATCTGCCTCAAGACTAAGGTCTGAGGTAACTGGCAAACTGTCCCATCCGGTGACTGGAGCTGTAAGATTACATATTGTTCTTAACAATCTAAAAGTCAAAGTAATGTCAAAATCGGTTGACTTTCCAAAGGTACCAGGGGACGGATAGAGGCAGCTCCACTCTGCCCTGGAAAGCTTTGCTTTGTTCAGCTGTGACCGTATCGCAGGGTCGCCGAGCTTTAATGGAAGGTCTTTTGGCAAATGAATGGTGTCAAATATTTCCCGTAGGAGCCTGACACCTCCACACATCAAAAGTCGGGTTAAACGCTGAAAATTTTCCTTTCCATATGTTGAGCGCAAAGTCTCTCCTGCATCAGTGGCAGAAGCCATTTTAATGACGTTTATCAAAAGTAACCTTTCCTGCAAGATAAGGTCAGCGTGTGTTATTTAAATACATCGTTTTAGGCTTGTCCAGTATTGCCCTGTTTTCTTGGTCAGGTGCATTGCTCGAGGGATTTTCTTTCACCAAAATTAGACTCTTTCTACCCGTAAATCGACACGCACTAACCCTGAAAAGAAATTGCGTGTCATCCACACTAAATTACCTTAATCCAACAGCGATGAACAGGTATTTTTAAAAATCGTCTAAAATATGATTGGGGAAGAAGGGCGTGGTTGCCTCATGCGTTGTGCCGATGATACACTTACGTATATGAATTGTGAGCGTGAAATTTTTACATTTTCCTTCAGGGTTGATTGAACGATCACTAGGAAGTGAAGTGAACTTGGCCGGTCTTAGCCGTAAAAGTCCGTACACGTCATGAAATTCAATTAAGAAAAAGGATAGCACCGCGTTCCCGCGCAAAACTGAAAACAAACCTTCCAAACGCTTTTTAAATTACATATTATGAATCCTTGGTGGTTAAATTGTAAGTGCCATCTTTGACTATTACCGCAGCGAAGGGCTGTAGAGAGAGCGGTATAGGCGGCAGTCAGAAGGGCGGAGAGGGTAGGTGGTGGGGTTATAAAAATAACGCCTGCCTGAAGTAATTTTTCATTGTGGGAAACTCCGTTCCCCAACGAACAGAATTTCTGATTGGTGCAGGTAAGCTCTATCTATCAATCACAGGCCAATTGAAAATAACTGCAGGCGGTTTTGTAATTGCTTTTGGGAAAAGCTTGACATTCCAGATGCTGGTTCGCAACAAGCAAGTCATGATGGATTGACGGGTAAACCTTCCAGCGCAGTTGCGGTTGTTCGCTCCAAAGTACCGCCGTTTGCGATCAAATGAAAGATATAGGGTGCGACAAATATCAGCTCATATTTTCATCCGCAGAGGAAGTCTTGTCGAAGGCATTTCTTCCCTTCGCGCTGACGAAGGGTTAACGCTCAAGACATCAGCTTTGAAACTCTTTACGGTGGCCAATTTACATAATCAACTCAGTTGATAAAACCAAATTACCTTGTTACCCCCAATGACGCACCACCACAGTTTGTTTAGAAACTTACCCCCTCAATCAATTTCTTCCTAATTATTGTTTGGTCTTATCACGCAACGTACTCTCTTCCTTACCACCGCGCTGTGTGACGAGGCTGCGTTGGCAACTACTTTTTTCCTCACTGGAAAAAACTGTCTTACGGTTTCACTCACTGGCTCTATGTGTGATTGTTTGGTTCAAAAGACTGTGCCTCCGGCTTGTAGATGAACTCGTTTTGATCGGTTACCCGCTCATTTCCGGAAATGCAATGGCCTACCACTTATTAAAGGGTGCCATTTAACAGCCTTCTTCACGGCTTACCCCACCTTCCCTCCCACCTAACTCAATATCAAACCTAAACGGTCACAAGCTTTAATCATGGTTAACTAGTTGCGCCCTTATAAGACACCTACACTGCAGTTTAATCAACTGACCAACCATATCTTTTACTGAAGATTCTTTCTCATGACTCTATCAGTTTAGTGAGGATTTTAAGATATCTTAAGAAGTACAATATGGGCTCAGAGTTGACTACAAGTTTCAGAAATTTTAACGCAGCCATGCTGCTTTTCCAACTGGACCTTAATAGAAGGCGTAGCTGCTATGGTCGTAAGTTACTACATACCACGGTGAGGTCAAATTCTTGAACTTTCGCGTTCACGATAGGAAAGGAGATACAGATATTAGCTGAATAGTTAGTGATGACATTTTCACCAACCTTTCCCAAGTTTGAAATTGGCGTAAAATCAACCATGAATGACATATTAACAAAGAATTGTGAGCTCTCTAGCCAGCGTAATGGTTCATGTCCTTCGAGAGGACTTCGTCGTCAAAACAGTCGAGGTTTTGAAAGGTCGTCTAGGGTCGTCTTTGAAAGGTCGTCCTCCTTTTATTTAGAAATTAAAACGTGTTTTTGGTACCACTCCTCCACTTACAACGCACATGCAGTCAGCTTAAGGCTTGATACTAAAGTATAACTGGAGCTTTTACTTCAAGGGCTAGATTTGCTGACTCAGAAAATAATTGCGTCAAGAATTTGCATAAAGTACATTTAATCGAGAATCTCGTTTATGCCCTATGATTGCTCTTTTAGCGAAGGTTGAAAAGATCAGCAAGCTATACTGGTTACTTTCTGTGTCGACTGCTTGGTTAAATATCCGCTTGTTTGCTTTTAAAAGCTCTCCATTGATCACATCTCGTGTTTTGACCGTATTTTTTCGATACAATTACGGGTTTACTTGTCACTGTTAATTGCACTTTCTCAGACAAATGCCATTTTTCCAATTAAACAACCTAAATTTGCGACATAATCCCACCCCGCTTAAAAAGAAATTTCACAAGAAAGTGAATGCTACTGTTGGTCCACTTTCCACACAATTCGCACGTACTTAGACGTTTTCTACCGATCCAAAAAAAAAAGAAACACAAACCTACATTTTTTCAGGTATTCCGTACGCACGGGGCAAAGTACAGATAGGCAACAACCAAATAAGGTTCTCACGTTGTTATGACTACATGAAAGCCTTTGAAATATGATACTTTTCTCATCGTTTCATTTATTTACACTTGTTCCGAGAACGAGGACCAACAAAATACCTTCGGTAAGAGGCTATTGGATATAAAATAGAGTTCTTTTTTGCCTTCTACAGCAAAATTGTGTGTAAGAATATTTTTTAGGCAACCCGCTGTATCAGAATAATTTTGATTTTGTCCTTGGCGAAGGAGCAGCAGTAAACACATTCTTAGCCTCCACGCATGCCTTATTTGGTCTCGTCACGCAACGGGGGGAGTGAGCGCGTTGTGTGACGAGATCAGGCAACAGCTGTGAAGGAGACTTTAGGAAGCATGGCACAAATATACTTTATTTTTGCGAACAATTATTCAGACACCTGAGGCAATACAATAAAATACGTGTGTCTGGGTTTATTTCAAATAATTGGAAGGATTTTATTGGCTCTCCATTTCACGATATTTTCATTCACTATTGAAATTTTCTGAGAGTAAACGCTCCGTTTCTTTTACAAAAATGAAAACATTAGTTACCAAGAGTCCCAGTTCAAAGCATCCATCCAAAGAAAAAAAACTCTTGGATGCTTTGCATGCCTATGTTTTTTTAATGGCCAGGTTTGCCACCGCGTTACACTGTCACGACTCCATAGGCAAATTTTGTTCGATTCGAAAGGTTGATACCTCGATGACGGTGGACTTCGAGGTATCTTCATGAATTTTTCACTTACTTTAAAACAAAGCACCATCGTGCAAGTGGGTAGAGATTTTACGACAACTTAATCTTTGAAATGGTTTTAAATAGACCCTTCCACGGTTTTATCGGCCATATTGGTTGGGGGTCAAACAAAACCTCGTTGCGTAGCAACGAGCCATAGAATCTCTTATGATAAGAAGACGCGCATCGCTCCCCTCGATTAAATTTCCCTTTGTTCAGGAACAAAAATTAATATTCATCGCTGAAAAAGAGAAGACATCAATAAAGGCGAGTGACTTTTTCTCCTCTCGGCGAAAAACCTTTTCTTCTCTGCGTTTTATGGGAACATTGAGATCGTTTTTCTTTGGACGTGACCTCGCGGCCGACATAATGCCAGAAGGTCAGAGTACAGCTTTTCCGAATGACTTTTTGTATTTAAGTAACTTAATTGTGCAGAGGAAAAATTGAAATAAATGTGTTTACGTGCTCCTTAAACGTTTTTGTCCAGACAGGCTAACATACTCTTGAAAAACCAATAACTCGGCAAAGAGAAACCCTTGGTTAAATGGGTTTTGGAGATAGTTGTTCTGTCGGCGGCTGTAACAACGATAAAGGAGATCCGAAAAAATGGGTCATCCACTCACATGTACAGAAGTTATCGTTCCACAAGCCCAAGCAATTATTAATTGAAGCATGGTCTCGACAGGTTCAGGAGGGAAGAAAATATTTCTCAATAGGAAAGTCAAGGGAGAGTGTTAATTGTCGTCTGCTCCAATCATTTTCGAGACGGGAAGCCTTCAGTAAGCAATCCAATACCTACTCTTTTTTTTACTCCTTTTGAGCATTCAAATACTAAGTCACCCAAAAGGCGGCGATTATCAACATCAGTTGATAATAGTGATATCATCACTGCAAGTGACGAATTGATGAAAAGTGGAGACGATTCCCCAGGGTTAAAACTGTGTACAGCCTCTGCACAAATAACCAGAGATGCTGATGTTCGACTCTATACTGGCATGCTAAATACAGATGCTTTCAGAACCTTATTTGAGTACTTACTCCCATCATAAATCCTAAAATTTAAAACTACACATTATCGATGGCTAAAAAACATATTCTAATTTCTCAACCGAAAGAAGTGCTTTTTAAAATGCCATTCTCGCACCATGGCGGCCACGAGGTCACCTTCAAACAACATATCAATCTGCCCATAAAACGCAGTGATAAAAAGATACTTCGCCAAAAATTTGGCACTTACTTTTAGTAACGCCTTATCTATGTTCCCAATAGATTTGGAGACGAAAATAAGCGATTTTCCATTTATAAAGTTACGATATTGAGCGAAGGTACCGACGCGCGTCGAATAATTACAAAAGAATATATTGCTTGTTGCTACGCAACGAGGTTTTGTTTGACCCCCAAACAATATGGCCGTAAAAACCGTGGAAGGGTCTATTGTTTCGATGCGAAGACATTCGACAGGAAAAGCGATTTGTTTGGCAAACTAGACCTCGCCATTGAATCGAATTCAATAAAGGAAAACATCTGGCATTTTACGTTTGTTCACAGTAGTTTTAACGCTGTTATTATGATTTTACGTGAACCTAAAGACGGAGAATTGTGATAGTAGCCGAGGCGACTTCAATGCCTCGCGTGACCCAGACGTTTACAAGCTCGAGAAACAGAAAATATCGCGTTGATCGACTTTGATTTGACTCTGAAGTAGGTTTCTTTCAAGCTGACTGTTCGTTTAGTTCGTGGGCGCGATCTACTCCGGTGCAAGAGGAGGCTTTGTGCCACGTTCAGTCGGACGAGACGAACCTCATCATTTAGCCGCATGTTTAAACATCATCAGCATTAATAATATATTCTAGAAGAAACCTCATCTAAAAGGCTAATTTTACTTATCCTTAAAAGATACCACTTTCCGATGAAATTTCTTTGTGAGAATGGAAGTACTTGAAATGGTATGATCACCTTTAATGCGCAAATCAGAAATTACTAGTAAAATTGGTAGGTCAGTAAAACACTTCATCAGTCACTCTGGAATGGATCCCGAGGGTAAATTTGAAATTTGTGATTTTTAGATGATTGGGGTCCGGTAACTTTAACTACTTCTCAGTTCTCACAAAAAGGCTGAAGGAAATGCAAGTACAGCGCGCGAAATAAAATTATGAAAGGAAGTTTGAGAAAAAAAAATTAACTTATAGATTCTTTTGACGAATGACAAGCGTCAACAATGGCCGATTGTGACTTTCTTTCGGCCTGCACGCTGTTGCTGACAGGGCATGCAAACCGGCAGAAATTCCTACTTAACCTCCTACTGCCAAATAGATAAATAACTCGATCGAAGGGATATTTTTTTATAATTACGTGCTGCAGTATTTCACTCCGAAGAAGCTACTTAGTAATGACTGAACAATAATAGGATGCCCTTACCCTCAAGTCTCGTCTTCGATATTGATTCTGTCTGTTGAGCAAATAACTAACATGCGTGTTCCCCAATAAAGAAAACCATTCAGAAAGCAAACGCAGTGTCCCTTACACCGTCTCGACTTAAAAGCTGTTCGAACGTAAATGGAAAGGTCCACGAAATCTGCGCGTGCCTCCGTCTCTGACGCCCAAATCCCGTTTGTTTATCAACGGAAGCTACAATTTCACGCTGCTAAAGAATAGGCTCCTTGCACTAAGAAGTCACGTGATCTTTTACGCCATGTTGGAGGGCAAACAAGTCGGTTGCTAAGGGAAACAATAGGGAGCTTAAGCAACCACGACGACGAACAGAGGACGACGACCGGAAGTAGCGAGAACGCCACTGCGCAAGCGCGAACCAAGAATTCCGTCGTCGTCTTATCGTCGACGACTTGAGATGGACCAGTTTCACGTCGTCGTGAACTTCTGAACTTTAAAGCAATTTTTCTCATCAAAAGGTGCGGCTTTACTGTCGTTTTTTGACAGTCTATGGCCGGTTGGAGTTTGTATTCGCTTCTTCGGTTGATTTAAACCTCCCTGTTCAGTTTTCTAAACAAATAAAATTCGAAAACTCACTAATTCATTTTCCTTCCTTCGCACAACAGATGTCAAGTCAAGCGGTGAAAGCGATCACGTTAGGTTTAAATTTATTTGAGTACATTTTATGAAAGAGTGCTGTTTATCATTTTTATCGAATGAAAAGGTTTAAATGGCAGTGCAATACACATCTGCGTTCGGTCAAAAGCTGTGTGTATGGAACTGCCGCTTTATTGCTGCTAAAACATTTTGCGTGTTGCTGTTCTTCCGTCGAGACGCTTTAAACAGCAAAGAACTCTTCTGATCGGTGTGTCAACATGAGTTTGAGTACCTCTCAGGTTTTGCGAATCTATTTTCGAAATGTTTGATAAAGATCTAGATTTACAGCCTTAAAAATTATTCCGACAAAATCAGACGAGAAAAAATAGTATTCTTGTGCGCGACGACTGATCTGTGCCGATCGCTAGCTAGCATTGATTAAATTGACAGACTTGTGTCCTTTGCCCGCCAAAGCAAGGAGTCAAAGGTAGAACATATCGGGCTAAAGCATGTTGAAAATCAGGCAAGCCTTGGGAAAAATAGGTTTGTTTATACCAGCAACACTTAGAACTGAATTTAAATCTCAAACAACTTCCGTAAAATTTATATTTTAAACTTTTATCATGCGCAAATTATTGTAAATAAAGCTAAAGCTTAATAATTCCTTGGACTTTTGGTGTTCAAGAATTGAATAACCTACTCTCGAACTTCCGATATAGGGGACAATTTGATCCATGACTGAGAAGAAGGTTTTGGACGTCTCTGAACGATGTCATTTCTTAAACTGACGAAGTGAGAATAAACAAAAATTTCAGACGTCGTCGTCCTTGAGCAACTTCACCGCTTAAGTTTCATTTTCCTGCTAAAAACGACGTCCTCCTTCCAGACCCTCCGCGATTACTCGACGTCGTCGTCGTTCCTTTCGTCGTGGTCGCTTAAGGTAGCTCTATATAGTATTTTAGAAGGCTTTGGGTATTACATATGCATGAATAATTAAGTCTCCCTTGGCAAATTTTTATCTCCCAGCACTCGATAGAAGATCAGTAATGAAAGCCTACAGCCTTAGACTATATATGGAAGATCCTTTCAGAACCTTAAAGTTGTTGCCATGGCAACTACTGATAGTGCTTAGCTTGTATTTTTTTACCTACCTGACTTCTAGATAGTGTTTCTCTGTTTCTACGCGGTAAATTTTCTTTGTTATTGGGGAAACAGAGTTAACAACCAAGGAGTTTCAACTGATAAAGCCACATGAAAATTAAATCTGTACATAATTTTCAGAGTAATTCGCAATTTTCGTTTTTGACGCGTTTTACATTTATAAGTATGATGCACGATCCTCGCAGTAGAGAGCGCTATTTATGCAATAGCGAAAATCAGACCTGAAAAAAAAATCAGGCCTGTACGGGACTCGAACCACTGACAGCTGCGTTACTAGTGCAGCGCTCTACCAATTGAGCTAACAAGCCAACTGGGAGCAGGCCGTTAAGTTGATTCGTAATAAACCCGTGATGATAAATCAGATACAATGTTTATATAAAGTTCATATATTTTGAACTGCGGTATTAGATAAGTATGATGCACGATCCTCGCAGTAGAGAGCGCTATTTATGCAATAGCGAAAATCAGACCTGAAAAAAAAAAAAAAAAAAAAATCAGGCCTGTACGAGATTCGAACCACTGACCTCTGCGATACTAGTGCAGCGCTCTACCAATTGAGCTAACAAGCCCACTGGGAGCAGGCCGTTAAGTTGATTCGTAATAAACCCGTGAAAGGAATAAATCAGATACAATGAAATCGAGGATCGTGCATTATACGCATCTAATACCGCAGTTCAAAATATATGAACTTCATATATTTCATGAAGTAATGGATTTTTGCAATTCTGCGCTAAATACCTCGCTTCGCTAACCAATCAGAATGCAAGATTTTATTCAATGATGCGATTCAAATTGAGGAAGAATTTTTCTTAAAACTTTTAGGTGAATTGCTTGGTGCCACATATAGTGAAAACAAAATTTAAAATACACCTGACTTAAACGGGTTTCTCTTTTTTTCGATGGCGACCAATCTTCTACCATTCCTTTAAAATCTAATTTCCTCTTTGCCTTCCACTCCTTTATCCCACGAGTCCTGTCGTCCACTTCGAGTGGGTTTCTTTTGTGAAAACCGACCCTTTTCGTCACGCATTGGTGGTTGTTTTTCCCGTGTCAGTTGCACCTCTGCAGACACTCCAGCTGTTTTCTGTGTATCATTGCCCATGGAGCTCAAAGCGAAGCCTCCAACCATAAAAAGTGCACCGTGACCACTCTGCGACTTCCTTCGCGTTCGATCACGACCGTCTACCTTCTCTGATATCGGCGCATTAAATGCTGCGAATTGACTCCAGTTTAACCACGTCAAGAGAAGACGGAAGAAGTGTATCTTAAAACACATTTTTAGGAGTTTGTAAGTGGAACGTGACTCGTGGTAAAAGTCTCGCCGCCATGTTTAGTTTTGTTCTTCTTTTAAATACTCGCGCGTTCGCGCCATTCGTACCCATGCTTCGCGCGCCGAAAAACTATATAGAGCCACCTTAAGGTGGCTCGTACCGGTTTTCATCTTTTTGATGGTTTATAACTTTGAAAGAATAACACAGAAAAACTGACTAAGGCCAGTTGAACACTTTTACGGGGTTGAATTACATAATCATTGGTTATCCAAAAATAAGTGTCATTTCGTCACTAGCAGTTTCCGTGGCAACGCTTTCATAGGCTTATTCAGACGCATTTTTTAGGTTGTGGCTTAAATAAGTAGAAAACTAACCCGGTGACCCCATGAATTTTTCAGTGATTGCTTTTGGCACTTGAAAAGGAAAATGCACGAAGATTTTTAAAAAATTATACGGAGTGCAATTTCAGAAAATCTAGCAAAAAGGCAATTTTCAGAAATCGCAAATTTCCTTCCGTAGAATTTTCTATTTTTTTTTTCTGATGATTCCTTTTGACGTTATTATCATATTGGAACAATAAAAAGAAGGGGTCGCCGGACTTGTTTTCGTGCAATAGCTTTCGTGAGTTTAGCAATCTCCACGCGCGTTCTCGCGCATTTAAAAATCTGGATTATATAAGATCGACATTTGCTCGTGATCTATTATAGCTACCGCTGACAATTGCGTGTGCTCACGCGCGCGCCTACGATGTGATGTTTACAGACGTTTACTGCTAATTAAGAAAATCATTAAACAGCTGTCAAAGATAGCCTCCTGGGCTACACACGACTTCTGGCTATATCATATTATTTTCCTTTAAGTGTCAAAGTCTTCTTCCACTTCAGGAGTTCAGGTAGATTACCCTTCACTTGAGTTCTTTTTTTTTTCGCCATCGCAAGATTTCATATCGTTTCAATAATTCTTTTAGATGTGAAGTGAAGCAATCTTTACTTCTCCGAAAATCGTCTTCTTTATCTTAGTTTCTATCTCCTGTATTCACAGTGGCCGCTCAACACATCAAATACATGTTCTTAGGTGAACTTCTCACGAAAGTGGAAAAAAATCCACGCGCTGCCATCTTTGTTTTGAATTTTCATCTTTTGATCTCGCACTTCTTTCGTACGTTTCTCTCGCGCGTGACACAAGAGTTCTCTGTTCCCCGCGCGAGGAAACTGGTACGAGCCACCTTAAAAATCCTACACACGACTTCTGTTATAGCTACCGCTGGCAATGACGTGTGCTCGCGCGAGCGCCTACAATCTGATGTTTCCAATCGTTTACTGCTAAGAAAATCATTAAACAGCTGTCAAAGATAGCCTCCCGGGCTCATCTTAAAAATCCTACACACGACTTCTGGATATTTAACAACTATTCACCAAAGTGGAGGTGGTTAGTGGTGGATGTTTACCGAGCCGCGAAGCGGCGAGGTAAATATTCACCGCTAACCACCGACACTGAGGTGAATAGTTGTTTTAGTATATACTAAAACAATGAGATAAGATACACTGCTTCGTCGTTAATTTGAGTGATTTCTTCGCTTGTCACGGATGCAAACCGGGACGCCATTTTTTCTCGAGTTGCTCGGAGGTAAATAGCGAAGGATATTCGGAGTTTGACTAGCCAATCAGAGCGCGCCTTCAACGCTATTTACTGTTTTAGTATATACTAAATCATATTATTATCCTTTAAGTTTCAAAGTCTTCTTCCACGCTTCTTTCAAGAGTGACCTGTTCCCCGTACTAGTTTCCTTGCGCGGGGAACAGAGAACTCTTGTGTCACGCGCGAGAGAAACGTGCGAAAGAAGCGCGATATCAAAAGATGAAAATTCAAAACAAAGATGGCGGCGCGTGGATTTTTTTCCACTTTCGTGAGAAGTTCACCTAAGAACATGTATTTGATGTGTTGAGTGGCCACTGTGAATACAGGAGATAGAAACTAAGATAAAGAAGACGATTTTCGGAGAAGTAAAGGTTGCTTCACATCTAAAAGAATTATTCAAACGATATGAAATCTTGCTATGGCGAAAAAAAAAAAAAGAACTCAAGTGAAGGATAATCTACCTGAAGTGGAAGAAGACTTTGAAACTTAAAGGAAAATAATATGATATAGCCAGAAGTCGTGTGTAGGATATTTAAGATAAGCCCGGGAGGCTGTCTTTGACAGCTGTTTAAAGATTTTCTTAGCGGTAAACGATTGGAAACATCAGATTGTGGGCGCTCGCGCGAGCACACGCAGTTGTCAGCGGTAGCTATAACAGATCATGAGCAAATGTCGATCTTATCTAATCCAGATTTTTAAATGCGCGAGAACGCGCGTGGAAATTGCTAAACTCACGAAAGCTATTGCATGAAAACAAGTCCGGTGACCTCTTTTTTTTTATTGTTCCAATATGATAATAACGTCGAAAGGAATCATCAGAAAAAAAAATAGAAAATTCTACGGAAGGAAATTTGCGATGTCTGAAAATTGCCTTTTTTCTCGATTTTCTGAAATTCTACTCCGTAGAATTTTTGAAACATTTTTGTGTATTTTCCGTTTCAAGTGCCAAATGCAATCACTGAGAAAAATCATAGGGTCACCGGGTTAGTTTTCGACTTATTTAAGCCACAAGCTAAAAAATGCGTCTGAATAAGCCTCTAAAAGCGTTGCCATGGAAACTGCTAGTGACGAAATGACACCTATTTTTGGATAAGGAATAATTATATAATTCAACCCCGTAAAAGTGTTCAACTGGCCTTGGTCAGTGTTTCTGTTGTATTCTTTCAAAGTTACAAACCCTCAAAAAGATGAAAACCGGTACGAGCTACCTTAAGCTCCCTAATGGCTGCCTCGTGAGACGACGAAAGGTGAGTTACGCAAATATTTGCTCTACTTGCTTCTTTGTTTCGAAACAAAACGATCTTTATCCACTGAGAACTCTCAAAAAGAGAGACTGTAATAGTTGCAGACCAACTGATGTATTTGATTTGTCGGAAAGCTCCATATTTGCTCGTGTTTTCGCGTTCGTATAATCCGCACTTTGCCAACTGGTATGTCATATCATTTTTTTTTAAACTCCCTTTCAACGCCGGTTTTGTCTATTTTTTTTAAGTTGATATTGTTAGGCGAGGATAGTCGAGTCAATGTAGTTTCCAGAATGGTAGCGAATAAACATTTCTGAGTGAAGGTGAGAAAAATAAGTGTTTACTTGTATCCTCACTATATACTGGTTCTATTTCAGATAAAGAGATCACAGAGTGTTATGGAATTTTAGATCTTTTGGAGCCTAATAATAGTGTGATGGCTGATAAGGGTTTTAATATTGATGATCTATTATGTAGTAAAGGGGTAAAGCTAAACCTTCCACCATATCTTTTAAATCATGCACAGTTTTCATCAGAGGAAGTCAAAGAAACAAAAACCATAGCCAACGCCTGGATTCATGTGGAGAGGGCCATACGCCGAATTAAAGAATATCATCTTTTCGACAATGAAATTCCTTTGTCACTTTTGGGCACTGTCAATCAGATGTGGACAGTGGCATGTTTGCTTGTAAATTTTCAGGGACCATTAATTTTGAAAAATAATCTGTCTTAGGAGGTGCCACAGGGTGTTATCATTATACATGTTAGTGATGTAAGTGTTCTCACAAAAAATAGTTAAAATAAAACATGTCAACCTTATCCTTACATTCTTGGAAAAAAATAGGATCAAATACTGTTCTTTGGCAAAAAACAAATCATCATTGATGTAACAGAAAAAGTCACACTAATCCAGGCCAGAAGTACCTAATTGGCATTGTACTTGTAAATAATATGCATGGTTCTTGTTTAGGGTTAATCCATTTGAAATGGGGTCATGCTTAAGGTAAGCCACATCATCTAATCTGATTGTTCCTTCCTGGACAACCTTTGTCTCAAAGAAGCCATAGGGACTTGATGAACCATTTTGAGCTGCCTCAATATCTTAAACCTTCCTGTCTGGAAAACTTCCAAGCCAGGGGCATTTTGGATTTATTACCAGACCACTTGAGTACAAGTTTACCATCCCTTTCTTTGCTTTAGTGGCATATATGGATGCTGCTCTTCCCCCATTTCTATAGCGGGTTCATAGAAGCTGTCTGTACAAGCCTAGATGGCTGAAGTTGTTTAACAAGAGTATCAAAATTAGAAATTCTCTTTGCCACTGTTCCAAACTTGCTTGCAGTGATTCTTTTTTTTTCTTAATGAATGCCAAAGGTCACTTTCATCCTGTTCTCTCAGTTTTTCTTCTAAAGCATATACCATCTCTAAAGTGACTGTGATTCTAACTTTGCTGATTTGTTGCTGTTCAAACAAATTGACTCATTGTTTTTGAACCTTTAACCTGCATTTGGAAGGGGTAGCTTGGGGAATGAGGTGTGAGCAGAACCATTTATAACATTTTTCTGTGAGCCTTTGTTGCTAAGATATTACAGACCCCTTTGGCACCATTCCAAATTTGGTTTGTACAGAAGGAAGATGTGAGCTTACAAAGTTTTCCAGATCTGGTAACAAACTCCACAGCAAAGGCTCAGGATTTAGATTTTTGAGTTTAGCTTTTTGATCAGGGCCCAGAATATGATACTGCG